>NC_090647.1:194719558-194949558 GCF_040937935.1 Hyperolius riggenbachi | reverse complement strand
TCTATTACACATTCTTCATGCACAATCTGTCAATCAGATTTACAGGTGATAGACGGCACCTCTGCGCTCAATGTGTACATTAGCTCTGCGGGCAGTGCACAGAGTATAGTACTACTGTGGGCAGCACGAAGGCATAGTGGTTAGTTCTCTTGCCTTGCAGTGCTAGGTCCCTGGATTTATATCCCAGCCAGTGCACTATCTGCATGGAGTAAGTATGTTCTCTTTGTGTATGTGTGGGTTTCCTCTAGGCACTCCGGTTTCCTCCCACATAAAAAAAAAATATATAGATATGTTAATGGCCCCTTCCCCCCCCCCCCCCCCACCCTACATTACATACACTACACGATACATACATAGACATATGAATATGGTAGGGATTAGATGGTGAGCTCTGCTCCTCTGAGGGACAACTAAGTGACAAGACTATATACTCTGCACAGCGTTACAGAAGACTGGTGCTTCCTCCAGGCTAATTGCTCCCTCGCTCGAGTCAGGGCCAGTTGGCACAGTCCAGCCATGCAAGCTCCACCGTCACGCTTGGACAGTATGCCCCAGACCGGAGGACTTACCGGGGCGAATTTCCGAAGTTTCAGACAGAGCAGGATGGTAAGGGATCAATTAGCCTGGAGGGGGCTGGAGGAAGCCCCAGGTATGTATATTGTTTCTCCTATTGCCCATCTTAGGTTCACTTTAAGTTGTAGTCACCAACCATGTAGTAGCCTCCCATGCCGCAAATCCTCATTCTTTGCCGTCTGACGCACCGGCTCCCGTTACGTCAGGGCCAGTCTAACTAACGTAAGTGAAGTGCGTTCTTTGCGGACCTCTCCAGTGGCTGCTGGAGAGATCCGCAAGGAGCGCACTTTACTTGCGAACGCAGCCGCGATCCCAGGAAGTAACGGGAACCGGTATAAAAGACTGAGGGCTGCGGCGTGGGAGCGATCAGGGCTTATGGAGCTGCATAAAGTCACAGGTACGTACAAATCTGTTTTCATTTGCGATCTCTGGTTTCCTTTAAAAGAAACATCGGGCGTTAATAAAAAACAAAAAACTACTTACCTGGGGCCTCCTCCACCTCCTGACAGCCTATGCGTACTTCAACTGCAGCTCCGCTCCCAGACGGTATCCCGAGGTCCCCTCCATAGTAGCCGCTGAAGAGGTCGGCAGCTTCTGTGCCTCCCAGGTGCACGGCCACACTGATCGCACTCCTGTAGTTGGCAGCGTTCTAAATACTGGCCGTGTTGAACGCTAGTAAAACCACAAGCAGCGAGGTTGCAGGCTCGCATAGGCGCAAAAACCGCTGACCTGCTGCTACGAAGGGGACCCCGTTTGGGAGTGGAGCTGCAACAAGGAACACATATGCTGCCAGGGCTGGAGTAATCCCCAGGTAAGTAGAGCTGTTTTTTTTTTTGTTTTGTTTTTTTTAAACGCCCAGACAACTATGTAAAATCATAAATTGGAACTAGGCTACGAGTGCCACTGTAACATGCACTGAGCAAGGGTCTCTGGCTGAGGGGGTCTCGGGTGGTATTGTAAGTTATAAATAATACAATACCACCTCAGGCCACCTAAGCCAGAGACCCCCCCCCCCCCCCCACATGTTGCAATCCCACTGGCCTGACCCCACAACCCCCCTCCCAGTACATGGAACAGCACGGTGGCATAGTGGTTAGCGCTCTCGCCTTGCAATGCTGGGTTCCCGGTTCGAATCCCAGCCAGGTCAACATCTGCAAGGAGTTTGTATGTTCTCCCCGTGTCTGTGTGGGTTTCCTCCGGGCACTACAGTTTCCTCCCACATACCAAAAACATACAGATAAGTTAATTGGCTTCACTCTAAAAAATTGGCCCTAGACTATGATACATACACTACACAGTACATACATAGACATAGGACTATAGTAGGGATTAGATTGTGAGCTCCTCTGAGGGACAGTTAGTGACAAGTCTATATTATCTGTACAGCGCTCCGTAATATGTCAGTGCTATATAAATCCTAAATAATAATAATGTTGCAATCCCACTGGCTTGACCCCACAGCCCCCCCTCCCAGTACATGTTGCAATCTTACTGGCCTGACCCCACAACCCCCCTCCCAGTACATGTTGCATTCTCACTGGCCTGACCCCACAACCCCCCTCCCAGTACATGTTGCAAAAGAGCGACCCCCTCCCCCCCCCTAGCCAGGGTGTCACAGTCAGACCACCATGGTCTGACTGTGACTCCCTGGCTGTGGGTGGTAGGGGGGTTCTCTTTTTGCCCTGGGCTGGTGGTCAGAGCCCACCATGGTCTGACTGTGACTCCCTGGCTGGGGATGGGGGGGGGGTACTCTTTTTGCCCTGGGCTGGTTGGTGGTCAGACTCTGACCACCAGCCCAGGGCAAAAACAGCACCCCCCTACCCCCAGCCAGGGAGTCACACTGTCAGACCATCACCACCATGGTGGGTTCTGAGTTTGACCACCAGTCCAGGGCAAAAAGAGCGCCCCCCTCCCGCCACATCAGAAAGAGAGGCAGTGCAGTACATAGACTGCCTGCCTACTTACCATGATGTTGCCCATCAGAACTGGATTCTGGAAGTCAGGCGCCAGGCCAGAAATGGTGGGGGTCCGGGCAGGGGACAGGTGCTAGCAGCGGCAGCAAGGGCCAGCAGGCACACACACAGTAGCAGCAGTGGCAGCGAGGAGCCCGAGTCCGACTGGCCAAAAGACTCCACCTTCTTCTGGGGCTGGGCTCCGCCGCACACTGCTGCTGCACAGGAAACTCTTTTTGCCCTGGGCTGGCTGGTTGGTGGTCACTGGTCAGACTCTGGGCTGGTGGTCAGAGCCCACCATGGTCTGACTGTGACTCCCTGGTTGGGGATGGGGGGGGGGTACTCTTTTTTTTTTTTTTTTTTTTTTTTTTTTTTTCCCTGGGCTGGTTGGTGGGGCAAAAAGAGCACCCCCCTACCCCCAGCCAGGGGGTCACACTTTCAGACCATCACCACCACCATGGTGGGTTCTGAGTCTGACCACCAGCCCAGGGCAAAAAGAGCACCCCCCTACCCCCAGCCAGGGAGTCACACTTTCAGACCATCACCACCACCATGGTGGGTTCTGAGTCTGACCACCAGCCCAGGGCAAAAAGAGCGCCCCCTACCCCCAGCCAGGGAGTCACACTTTCAGACCATTCACCACCTGTTCTGAGTCTGACCACCAGGCACCAGCCCAGGGCAAAAAGAGCGCCCCCTCCTCCCACGTCAGAAAGAGAGCGCAGTACATAGACTGCCAGTGCCTGCCTTCTTCTTCTTACCATGATGTTGTTGCCCATCACCAGAACTGGATTCTGGAACTTGCGCCGGGCCAGCATCGGTGGGGGTCCGGGCAGGGGACAGGTGCTAGCGGTGGGCAGCGGCAGCAAGGGCCAGGCAGGCAGGCACACACACACAGTAGCAGCAGTGGCAGCGAGGACTGGAGCCCCAGTCCGACTTGCCATAAGACTTCTTCCACCTTCTTCTGGGGCTGGGCTCCGCCGCACACTGCTGCTGGCTGCACAGTCAGGAAACGTCCGTGACAGGATCTTCGCGCTGCCGCTCCTGTCACGTGACGTGGTGGTGACGTCAACACGCAGCCAGGTCAGACTCAGGAGCGCCCAGAAGGATCGACGTCTAGCAGGGAACTGAGGCCGGGGTGATCGCGCTGGTGCGCACAGCTCCTCCAGCCTCTTCACTGCAGTGACGTCACTTCCTTCTCCTTCTGCCTGGCGCCCCCCCCAAGCAGTCTCTCATGGGCGCCCCGTTCAGCAGAACCTGCTGAACGGGGCAAGAAATGGCCCTGAGTGGAACACTACTGACCGTCCTCCTGCTGCTCTGTCTTCAGGGTCTACCTTTCAGGCCCCCCCCCCCCCCTTAGCCTCCCAGGTGTTCACGGGGTGGGGAAGCAATTCCTGTACTGGGCATGTGTGGATTATGGGCCAGTATGTCCAGTGAAAAAAGTGCTTTGTGCTCTTGTTTTGTTGTTTTATCATGCACAAGCTCTTCCTTTCACTCAGCATGTGCAGTTTGGAACTTGTGCATGCCCAATTCAAGAGCATTTGTGCACTGTCTAGTGAACATTCTGGAGAATATTCAACTGAAGAGGCTAATGGCCCATACTCACGGGCTACAATTGTCGCCGCAACACGTCGCCCGTGAGTATGGGCCGTCGCACGAGCGCGCACCCCGAACTGTCGCCCGTCGCTGATGTCGCCAGGTGATTGAAAGTTTCAATCGCCTGGCGACAGTCGCCGCCGCAACTGTCGCTAGTCCGCGTGAGTACGCGGACTAGCGACAGCAACCTCCATTGAGGTATACGGAGCTTCCGGCGGGGGGAGGAAGAACGTCGGTGACAGCTTCCGTTGCACCGCTGGTCCCTCTTCCGCGTGTGTACGCGGAGGGACCTGGCGAGGAGCTGTCGCCCACACGCTCACGTGTGCTGGCGACAGGCCACTTTTGCTGCCCGTGAGTATGGGCCATAAGCAAATCATGAATAGAAAGGTAATTGGGAACGGGGGAGGAAGAGGGACCCCACAGACAACAAGCAACGTGAGGAGTGTCAGCAGCAGGTCATCTGCATTCACCATGGGCTTATTTCAAAATGTATTTTGTCACTTCAGAGGTTCTTTAAAGTGTATCTGCAATTCATCTGCTCTCATATTTGTTTAATTCATTCAATTTTGCTCTGTTCTGGCCCCTTTAGCTGACCTATTTATCTGCCAAACGCCTTCCCATTTGACCAGAGGGATCATCAGCCAAAATTCTATAATGTATGTCATTCCATATTGTTTCTGGCAAGGGCACAGTAGAAAAGCAGATTGGTCCATTTTTACTTGCATGCAGGCATTGCTATTATCCAGTTGCTTGATTACTGTAGTCTGCAATTCAGATCTTAATAATGTTTCACTGAAAAGTTATGCTCTGTATACGGTCTCCTTGATCATGCTGCAGACACTGCACATTGAGTTCATGCAGACAGATTAATTAAAATGTTACCTCCTTCAGGAGTTTTTTACTTTGCTGAATGCGTTAAGAGACATCCGTCCATGTTCAGCCTGTGTTGAATTCTAGACGTTTTGGCCAAAGAAATGTAAAAGAGTCCTAGTCAATTGTGATGAATGGTCTCAGAGTAATTCTTTCCCATGTTACAAAGGCAATTGAATTAGTTCCGTGTATCAAAATATTACCACAAAATTCTTCAACAAATTGATCCAGTCTTTTAATTTTAAACTGTCAGATTTTGTCAATGCTACTTCATGTAGTAGGGAATTGTATATTATTATGAAGGTGGTTCTTCATAATAAAATTATTATTTTATTGCAGTACAAATGGGCACAAACGTAGCACTAACTAATGATGATGGAACTTTTATTTGTGCTGATTGTAGGGGGACCAGCTTCACAGAGCTAATGTGCCTGCATTGTGTACAATCTTTAGGATATAAATGATCCTTTACCAGATCTTTCTAATTATAAATCAAGTCTATTGTCCTTTTTTTCATTGGCCTCAATTCACTAAGCAGTTTAGACTAGTCTACAGATGGTTTTTAGTCTACTGATGGTTTGGTGTAATGTTTTATGGCCCATACTCACGGGCAACTTTTCTTCAGTGTCGCTAGCACACGGGAGCGTGTGCGCCACAGTTTGGCGACAGCTCGTCACCACGTCCCTCCGCGTACACACGCGGAAGAGGGATCAGCGGTGCGACGGATACTGTCGCCGACGTTCCTCCTCCCCCCCCCCCCCCCCCCCCCGCCGGAAGCTCCGTGTTCTCTAGAGAGGTTGCTGTCACTAGTCCGCATACTCACGCGGACTAGCGACAGTTGTGGCGAAGTTGCGGCGGCAGCTGTCGCCAGGCGATTGACCGCGACAATCGCCTGGCGACAGCAGCAACGAGCGACGGTTCGGGGTGCGCGCCCGTGTTGCGCCTCATACTCACGGGCGACCTGTAACCGCAACACGCGCGTGCCGCGTGTTGCGGCGATAATTGTAGCCTGTGAGTATGGGCCATAAGACCTGTTTTTAGACCTGGGCTAACATTCAGTAATTACACAATTCACAAAGGCAAACAAGGAGTAACCATGCCCACTTTTTCTGACAGAGATTAGACCAGCTGATTTCTTGTTTGTAAAGTAATTCTGTGAAATATTTTAGATGTGAGGATGGAACCTTTTGATTTAATTATGCAGGAGTTTAATTGTATGCAGAGGAGAGCTCATCAAAGGAGAAGGATGTCAATCATAACTACTTGTTTGTGAATTGCATCGTTTGATCATTTCCCCTGCTTTACCCACCTAATTACCAAATGGTTTAGACCAGGTCTAAAAACCGGTCTAAAACATTTGGTAATAGTGAATTCCCCTTTGATGTATCTGACCAAACCATCAGTAGGCTAAAAACCATCAGTAGACTAGTCTAAACTGCTTAGTGAATTGAGGCCACTGTGTGTCCTCCTAGTGGCCTGCTTGCAGATTTCCTCACCTGCCAATCAGAAAGCAACCCGTTCTGTTGTCACTGATCCCTGCCACTTATACTTGGCATGAAGACTCTGCCCTCATAGGCCACTAAAAGTACAGATACACCCCATGTGCCCTGATAAGTTGGGGAACCGATATAACTGTAGTTCATGCATTTAACACATTGTAATCCTACAGGCACAAACATAATACAAAAGCTGAATTCCATAAGCTTGAAAATATTTGTTTTCTCTAGTTCAGTTTTGTAATACAGTAAAATTCTTACACTTACCTTGAAAATACTTTAGTTGTTGTTGTGGACTCCTTTCTTCTTGCTTGCTCTGGGACCTTCTTGAAGCACTGTGTTACTGCAAAATGTCACTGGTCTGCCTACAGAACTGCAGTCAGATTCTCTTACTGAATGAGGTATGAGCTGCAATAGTCACATGACTGCATAATGGTGCCTACTATACATACTATGGAGGGGATGGAGCTTAAATGGGTATGATTAAATACCGGTACATGCTTTGCTGCCAGTAATTTATGATACTGACAGGTAGCAATTAGCCATGTTACCCCCACCTCTGCAAGCAATTGTTTATTTCCCATCACCAATCCACAGTTACTAATTGATTACAGAATCCCTTCTCCCCCCCCATGGCATTTCAGTAAAATACCGCTTAGCAAACATTCATTATTAAACTCCACGTCTCCCAGGGTGCAGTTGTTCAGTTTTAGTTGCTGATTTCTGGTGCAGTTCAGTACAAATACTTCAGATGAAGCTGAAAATAAAATAAAATATCCCTACCCTTTCAATGATTTTATAACGTGGTCCTCCAGGAAGCATGCAGTGCTAAAATCTATCCTTTCACGGGTTTGGAATTCATTAGCAGCATATGAAGAAGATATAGAGTCGACACTGCAAGCAATTCGGTTTAATCCATGACAATTTCGTGGGTTAAACCGAATTGCTTGCAGTGCCGACTTCTGTCTCTTTCATCATATGCTGACATTGATCCTTTTATGTCAGAGCATGCAAGGCATGGTGGATTGGTAAACTAGCCGGCCCTGGATGGTACCGTTGCAACCCTCCATAACTTTCTGCAGGGCCAATTCTTTTTTTTTTTTTAATATCTACTCCCCTTCAAGGAATTCATTAAGCCTGGTTCAGACTTGGATCGCAAAAACATAGCAATTTTGCATTGAACAAGAATCGCATCAGGATCGCAAGCACTGCAGAGAGCGTGATCCCACAGGGATACATTTTTACAGCTTTTTGCTGATCACTAGCAATCAACAAAGCACTGAAACGCTCCCCAAAAGTACCCCTGTGTGAAGTAGCCCTTATTCAGTTCCCAAATTTCCTTACCCTCAACTTTTAGTTATTACCGCTGCATTGAGAACTAAAGGAAGTTAGTTTACACCTTTCCCCAAGCAATTCTTTCTTTTTACTTTCCCAAGCATCAAAGCAAACAACAATTAACTTACCAGCCTGGAGTGTCCAAAGCTTCCCCTCACCCTCTACCGCTATGAGTAGTCTGTTTTTATTATTATTATTATTACTGTATTATGTATTTATTTAGTGCTGAAATCTTCTGAAGCGCTTTACAATATATTCCCTACCAAAGTCCTAGTCTATTGTCCATAACATAGTCTGAGGCTAATTTGCAGGGAGTTTGGGGAAGCTGGTTAACTTATCAGTAGGTTTTTGAGCTGTGATAGGAAACCAACTAGTGCCCAGAGGAGATCCACACAAACATGGGAAGAACATACAAGCTCCTTGCAGATTGAGTCTGGAACCAGAATTAAAATTATGACTCTGACGCTGCAAGGCGAGAGTGCATAGTCATGCATAGTCCCCAATAGCCACAACTGCCTTTCCACTTTGACTGACCTGCAGGCAAGGCAGTTGTGGCTATTGGGGACTATGCATGAATGTGGTCATGTAGGGGACAATGTGCACTGGGGATTCAGAAGGTTCGGAATTTTATATCCATCAATCTTCTGTAATTAACTCCTCTAATCTTCTGATTTTGCAGTTATAAATAACTGAATGGAGTCAACCTGGAATGGGTTCAGAGTCAATGCCCCACATCATCTAAAATGTCTGTGCCATTGTTTCACAATACCATAGGATGAAATTTCATCTTTATAAGCAGTAGTCTAATTCTCATGGTTTTCTTTAGGATTTTTTTTCCTTCAAGAACAGATAGCAGATTATAGGTCTGGTTTCAAGTTTATCTATACTTCTTCACCACATGTTTAGCTTAGCAACAGAAAGCGAAAAGGAGTCACGGGACTGAAATATCGTGGTTTTAGTACAGAGATGTGTATCATTGTTCACACAAAATTTTGTGTCTGTGGTACGTGGAAATAGGTGTCATTTTTTTTTATAGAACTACCTTTGTGCAGTTCTTTCAGGCTGTTTAGCAGTCATTAGAAAAATGTATGGCAATCTAATAACCTACAGCAGGAGACATTGGCAGCGCTTCCAAATAGCACTAGGAAAAAATCGTGTTTTTATCGTTAGACTAGCGGTAGGTCTTCCCCGAGATGACCCGTCACCGCCGTGGGGAAGTCTAGTAGGGAATCATTTCTGCACATATTATTTATACTGAAGCTAACGTCCTCCTTTGCTGTACCTGTTTTGAATGCATGTTGTGTATTTTAGTCCACAATTGTGGAGCTCTGCACATCTATTGCAGGTAGTCAATTCGAGTGCAGCCTCTGTTTGGAAGCACTGCCAATGTATCCTGCTGTACAAAACTCATGTAAATATACTTATGGCTAGCTGCATCCATTTGCATCAATTTGCATTCAAATTATAGATTAGGACTAGTACATGATTTGCATCTGATTTGCATTCAAGGCATGTATTTAGCCCTGTGGGGCTCTGCATGCCTCTGTTGGTCTACAATTCAGTTGCAGCCTATGAGTGCTGTCATTTGTTTGAAATCTAATAACCTAATGCCTGGTACACACCATGCAATTTATCATCACATAGATGGGTCATATCAATTATTTCTGAGATGTCCGATCTGATTTCCAATTGTTTTTCTGATGGAGCTTGCATGACAATGGTCAGAAAATCGAACGGGAAATCAGATCAGACCTGTCAGAAATAATCGATTTGACCTGCCTACCTGACGGGAAATTGCATGGTGTGTACCAGGCATAATGGTAAAACTCCAGGCTTTAGTGAAGGAACATTAAAGCGGACCCCAGATGAAAAACTAACTATAACAAGTAACTTGTCTATATATCTTATCTAAAGTTTAGATATTTTACACAGCAAATCTAGCTGCAGACAGCTTCAAAAGTTTATGATTATTTATTCCTGTGATACAATAAGGGGAAGCCGTGTTCTGTTTGTCACAGGCTGGAGATGCTATCAGCTTGCCTGTGTGTAAATTCAGTCCCCTTCCCTCCTCCCCTCTGCCTCTGAAATCTCTGGCTAGTAACCTCCTCCTCCTGCCCAGACTAAGCTCCCATAAGCCCTTGCTACAGTGCCAAGGCACTGTGAAAAAGCTGTGGGCGAGGCTTGTTTAGTTTATAGGGAATTAAAGTATTAAAACAAAACAAAAAAAGTATTTGGCTTGAGGAATGCACTATACGAAAGAAAGAAACACAATTATGCAATGAGTTAAAGTTTATCTCGGATCCACTTTAAAGAAACAAAACTATACTTGCTGTAAACTATTTGAGCACTTGCTTAAAATGCAGAAGGTTTTTCACTCCACAAACACAAAAATTAAGTTTGTATACCTTGCTTTAGGACTTGAGATGTAAGTAATTACTGTACAGTGTTGGTGCTTTATAAGTACCGTATTTTTCGGACTATAAGACGCTCCGGACTATAAGACGCACCTAGGTTTAGAGGTCAAAAATCAGGTGAAAAAAATATATACTAAACCTGGTGGTCTATAGTGCAGGGGTGTCTAATGGACCTTTTCCCCCAAACTGTCACTACCCAGAATGACCCCCATTTGCAGGTCAGAGGAACAATCCTGATTTATCTAGTATTGGTTTACTGTATATATTCCCCTTGTGAGGAACTGAGCCAAAGGTGAACTTTCATCTTTAGATGCGCACATGCTGCAGCACACACCCTTCTCTCCACTGTCTGCAGCCGATTTCAAGGACCTCCGAGAACTGGTGGCGGGTGTTAATCAGCGATATCCCTAATTTTCAGGAGTGAGGCGGGCGACCATCCATCCGCAGACTTCCTGGTGTATGACGTCCTATCACCGCGTGACCTGAAAGAGTCACATGGTCTTTCAGGTCACGTGGTGATAGGACGTCATACACCAGGAAGTACGGGAAGCCGGTAGCGCTGCGTGATTTTTTAAACCGGCTGCATACGGAGAAAGACTGAGGAAGAGGAGAGGAGCGTGCGGGCTGCAGGCTAGTCTGCAGCATGTGTCATGCCCACGGATGGATGGCTTCCTTACTCCTAAACACGTGGGACATGGCCGATCTCCACTCGCCGCCAGTTTACAGCATGCATTCCCGCAGATGGATGGCCGCCCGCCTCACTCCTGAACACGTGGGGCATCGCTGATTCATCCCTCGCCGCCAGTTCTCTGCATGTATGCCCGCGGATGGCCGCCCGCCCGCCTGCCTCACTCCTAAACACGTGGGACATGGCCGATCTCCCACTCGCCGCCAGTTTACAGCATGCATTCCCGCATATGGATGGCCGCCCGCCCGCCTCACTCCTGAACAGGTGGGACATCTGATTAACACCCGCCGCCAGCTCTCTGCATGTATGCCCGTGGATGGATGGCCGCCTCCTGCACATAGAAGAGAATGCCGGTATTGCTCAGCTGAAACCGGACTATAAGACGCACAGACTTTTTCCCCCCAGCTTTGGGGAAGAAAAAGTGCGTCTTATAGTCCGAAAAATACGGTACAATAAATAAATTAAATAAATACAGTATGCTTGTCTTGTAGAATTGACAATGTGTTAAAAAGTTATGTCTGTGAAAGTAACTTGCCAACCTATCTGTTCGTGAACTTCCTGTAACAGATGGAAATGGATGCCATCTGGGATGTGTGTTTTATCCATTTCTAACTGTAAACAGATTGAGAATGTTTGATTTGAGATTTAGTTTAATTAGAAATGTTTTTTACCTACATATTTTGGTAGCAAAACGTAATTGTTTTGTGAATTTCCTCAGTTCATTCTATTTCACGTGAACCAAATCAATGGTTTTGTCATTTTTTCATACATTTGTAGCTTATCTTTCAAATTTAGTCACACCAGTTGCCAATATAGGTAGACATTTATAGCAACTTTTTGTTTTCTAAATTTCCAATTTACTTTCTGAATTTAACAAATATACATTCACAAAATGCAACTGAGGCAGATTGCTGTTATGCCCCTTATATATTTATCTTGCAATTGCAGTTTTATTACAATTTTTTTTATAGCACAGACACCTTTCCGCAGCACTGTACAAAGTGCAGTTAACAACTCCCATCATTGTCTGTCCCTGACAGCAGAGTTCCCCAACCCTGTCCTCAAGGCCCATCAACAGTACATATTTTGCAGGAAACCACACACAATCACAGGTGGGGTAATTAGTGTCTCAGCAGAGCTGATTAACAACTGCGGATTTCCACAAATCATGCACTGTTGGTGGGCCCTGAGGATAGGATTGGGGAACACTGCCTTACAGGGAGGGAGAATTGCTCTACTAAGGCTGCTGAACAGAAGTGATCCAACAATTCCAGACTGGATTTTATCAAAAATAAATATGAACCAGCCAATAATTGCAAATATTTGCTATTTAAAGAGACTCTGAAGTCTCTTTAAATACGTGTGCCCCTGCTAAACCGCCACTATTGCGCCGCTAAACGGGGGTCCCTTCACCCCCAAACCCCCCACTGCAACACTTGGTCGCAGACTTGGTCGCTCCTGGAGGCAGGGCTAACCGCCGCAGCCCTGCCTCCAGTCGCGTCTATCAGCGGCGCATCGCCGCCTCTCCCCCGCCCCTCTCAGTAACGGAAGACTGAGAGGGGCGGGGGAGAGGCGGAGATATGCGCTGACAGACGCGCGTGGGGCAGGGTTGCAGCAGTTAGCCCTGCCCCAACCAGGAAGCGCTCCCCCACTGCACCGAGGGGATTTGGGGGATCAGGGACCCCTGTTAAGCCGCGGGATAGCGGCGGTTTAGCATGGGCACACATGCCCCTGCTATTTATGAGGTCTGAAGCGAGATTTATTCTCGCTTCAGACTCTCTTTAATAGCACAACAATTGCATAGTTTTATATATCCATTTAAGAGAACCTGGTTTTATTGTTGTGCAGAAAAGTTTTGTATAAAAATAAAAAATGTGGGGTTTTGCATATTAGGTCTTCTGCCAGCAACCACCCTGGATTTCCTCTTCAGAAAAGTATCTATCTGACAGTACGTCAGATAGGATTGCGGCTGATTCGTTTCAAAATGAACAGCTGATATATTCCACGGATGTCAGCTCAGTGCTGCCTGTGGGTGTGGAGACCCAGCGGGAAACACTGTCCACACCACCAACCGAATAGGTTTACTAAAATTGCACAAGCGGAGGCTGTAGCTGAAGTTAGCGCCGTGCCTGAAGGCCACGGGCAAAGGTCCTGGTGTGCAATTTTCTGGTTTGCACTGAGCTGCTGTATGTGGAATATACCAGCTGTTTGTTTTCTGTTTTTGTTTCACATCTGACACTAGACTTTTCTATACAGATATACAGAGTGCGCATTAAGTAAGTGCCCAAATTACTTTTTTGCAAGAACGGTTGCGTTTGCCAGCTGTCTCTCAACTTCCATGGATTTATAAACACACACGTGCAATAAGTATGCAGCTAGTGCGGTCTGAATGCTGCTCTTCACTCATTCTCTGTAAATGATATGGAAAGCATAACACTCAGAATCAACACTGTTAAGAATTCTTTTACAGCTGTCCTCAACGATGAGATGGAAGAAGATTGCGAAGATGTGGAGTCCGTTTGGGTAAATATTCATGGTGGAAATAAAAGTTGCCAATTGCTTATTGGGGTATGCAACAGACCACCTCTTATTAATGAAGCTGCAGAACTGCGATTACTACAGCAGATTGAAAAAGCTGCAAGTAAAAATGAGGTCATAATTATGGGCGACTTCAACTTTCCAGACATTGACTGGGGTATTGAGGCTACCCATTCTGGTAAAAGCAGCAGATTTCTGGCAGCACTACAGGACAATTACTTGACTCAAATGGTAACGGAACCAACTAGGGGGAATGCGTTACTGGATCTGATCATTTCTAATAGACCAGATAATGTATCAAATGTGCAGGTTTAAGAACATTTGGGAAATAGTGATCACAACATGATAACGTTTGATCTGGTGACTGATCGGCCATGGAGCAGCGGGACCACTAAAACTATGAATTTTAGAAAAGCAAAGTTCAATCAAATTAGGCAGGCACTAAGTTTGGTGAACTGGGATAATGTACTACAAGGGGAGGACACTGAAGGGAAATGGCAAGCTTTTAAACTTATTCTCAATCAATATTGTAGTATGTATATCCCATATGGAAACAAAATGTCTAGGAATAAAAAAGGGCTCTATGGATGAATAGAAAGGTTAGGGATAAAATGAAGAGGAAAAGGAATGCCTACAAGGTCCTAAAACAGGAGGGGACCGAGGCTGCACTAAGCAATTATAAGGAGTGCAATAAAAATTGTAAAAAAGAAATTAGGCTGGCAAAGATCGAAGCTGAAAATCAAATCGCTAGGGATATCAAATCTAACCCAAAAAAGTTTTACAAGTACATCAACTCTAAAAAAAGAAAGGTTGACTGTATAGGACTCCTAAAGGATGAGGGTGGGACCTCAATGGTGGATGACCAAGGTAAGGCAGAGTTATTAAATGCTTTCTTTGCTTCTGTCTTCACAAAGGAAACAGCACTGTTGCAAATTACAGAGGCAGAAGAGTCTCAATCTTCTAACTGTAATATTAAATACAGAACGCAGGAAGAAGTGAAGGCAAGACTAAATAAATTAAAACGACAAGGCACCTGGCCCGGATGGCATGCATCCTCGGGTCCTAAGGGAATTAAGTTCAGTTATAGATAAACCCCTTTTTCTCAGCATCAACATGGGTTTACTAAAGACAGGTCCTGTTTGACTAACATGCTCAGTTTTTATGAGGTAGTAAATGCTAATATGGATATTGGGAATGCTGTAGAAGTGATATACTTGGACTTTGCAAATGCCTTCGACACTGTTCCCCACAGAAGTCTGGTGCAAAAGTTGAGGATGCAAGGACTGGGGAAGAGTTTGTGTGCATGGATAGGGAACTGGCTAATGGACAAACAATAAAGAGTTGTGGTCAATGGATCGTACTCAAAATGGGAGACTGTTAGCAGTGGGGTCCCACAGGGGTCTGTACTGGGTCCAGTGCTCTTCAATTTATTAATGACCTAGTAGATGCAGTAGTGAGCACTGTTGCTATTTTTGCAGATGATACAAAATTGTGCAGAATCATCAACTCTCAGGAAGATAGTGTCATATTGCAACAGGATCTGGATAGGATGGCTATATGGGCACATACATGGCAGATGAAATTCAATTTTGACAAATGTAAAGTCATGCATTTTGGTCGTACAAATGGTCTAGCACCATACAAAATTAATGGGATACAGTTGGGGACATCAAACTTGGAGAAGGACTTAGGAGTACTCATCGACCACAAGTTAAATAATCGTATTCAATGCCAAGCCGCTGCAGCTAAAGCTAACAAAATTTTGGGATGCATTAGAAAGGGAAATAAAAACTCGAGATGCTAGCATAATATTGCCCCTGTTTAACTCTCTAGTAAGGCCACATCTGGAATATGGAATTCAGTTCTGGGCACCACATTACAAAAAAGATATTGCAGTTTTAGAGCAGGTGCAGAGACGAGCAACAAAATTGATATGTGGGATGGAAGGTCTCGCTTACCAAGAAAGGTTAGATAAACTGAGTTTATTTAGTCTAGAGAAAAGACGCCTTAGAGGAGATCTAATTTACATGTATAAATACATCAGAGGGCAATATAATAGCTTGGCGGATGAGCTTTTTGTCCCTAGGCCTTCTCAAAGGACTAGAGGACATGATCTGTGCATGGAGGAAAAACGTTTTAGCCATTTATTTAGGAAAGGGTTCTTTACAGTAAGAGTGATTAAGATGTGGGATGCATTGCCACAGGAAGTTGTTATGGCAAACTCTATACCTGCATTTAAAGGGGGCTTAGATGCTTTCCTTGCGTTGAAAGACATCCATGGCTACAATTACTAGGTTATGCCTAATGATGTTGATCCAGGGATTTTATCTGATTGCCATCTGGAGTCAGGAAGGAATTTTTCCCTTTTGGGGCTAATTGGACCATGCCTTGTAAGGGTTTTTTCGCCTTCCTCTGGATCAACAGGGATATGTGAGGGAGCAGGCTGGAGTTGTACTTTGTACTGGTTGAACTCGATGGACGTATGTCTTTTTTCAACCAAAATAACTATGTAACTATGTAACTAAACCCTTAAACAAGCACAATTCATTGAAAGAAGATTCTGACCCCAAACAGCCCCTACTTCTTGGAAAAACTCTCCAGGAAAATACTTATCCTTCCTTTACAGAGCCTATTGTAAATGCCTATTGTAAATGCTGTCAGACTCGCATTTATATCAAATAAAAATTTGGAGCAATTGCTGGAGAAGAGCTAGTACTGTATGGGGAGAGGGTGACGAGAAGCATTTCTGATAGGTAATGTTATGAGTAAAAACAGCAACATGGGAGAATGTACTTTACCTACTAGCATACACACAAACCCATTTACTTCTAGATCCTGACCTGCCTGACCTGAGGCAAAGCCGTCTAAGTTAAGCACAGAGGTACAGTACGTGGTATTTTCACGCTGGTTCTCCATACAGTACCTTTGTGTGGTATCCATTTTTCTCCTTGGTCCTCCTGGTCACTGTAATCACTCCTTGACAAATCTGACAAGGAGAGTGTTTGGTTGTTGGAAAGATACTGTACCTCTGTGCTTACCGTAGGTACCTTTGCCTCAAGTCAGGTTTCCTTTAAAGCAGGACTCCAGGAAAAAATTACTTTACCTATCACTAAAAGATAAGGTTATATGAAGTAATGCAACAGGTATTTTACTTGTTTTTAAGAGTTTAAATAGCAGCCTGCATTTTCTCACTTTGGGTCCCGTTTTCATTACTATTCATTCTTAAAACTTTTCAGCTCTCCATTTTAAACAGAATTTGGGCAGTAGGGGAAACGTGCAGTGTGCAGTCCCACAATATACAGCTTCTACTAAACCATTCATTATTTACAATTTTCTATTAAATGCCATATGAGGATAGACATGTCGGGAGCACATTTTTTCATTTAGCATGCAATTTATTTGCTGGCATGGGAACCTTTTCTTGTTATGTATTGTAAAGCCTGTATTGATTAGTGTCAGCTGAAGTGCAGCCACAGATGTTGGAGAAAAGAAACAATTACCTTCAGATTTCTCATTGTAGCTTATTAGGTCCTTGAACTAATCCCACACTCCTGACATCAGCAATTGTATTTGCAGGTGTAAAAGGCTAATATTCACTGAACACCGGTTTTTGCATATAAAGTAGGCTCTATGCATTTTTTTAATCTATGTGCCAAAATCACCAGTCACAAAATGTTCCTAAATGGTAAAATAGAAGATCTTTTACTAAGTTCTGTCTTTTACGCCGACCCTGCTCTGTTGTTTACTTTGTAATTTTGTATAAATTGAAGTCTACGCTTTTTGTCTTTTTTTTTTCCCTCTGTTATCTCAGCAATAATTTTCTATTTAGCACAGTGTTTCCAATAGCTGTTCTTAAGTTCTATCTGCAGTGAACCATATGCATAAAAAAAAAAATTTGCTGTGGGAAAAGGTTTGGAAAACCGCTGGTTTAGAGAAAAGCTGTATCAAAAGTTTCCATATGAAAATGGTCTGTTCTTTCTCTGATCCACCATTCCATGCATTTCAAATGTAGCATTCTAATAAGGGCTTGTGTTGATTGCTGTATAAAAGGCTAAAGTGACAGACTAAAGGCTAGTTCACAGTGCTCAATTGCATTGCAGAATAATTTTGCTTGTCCACTCACTGCCCATTAAATTTTGTGGGCCTGTGTTGTAAATGATCACCTTATTCTGACTTGTGGCATGCAGGTTTTGTGTTTAAGTCTATGCCCAGTCTACATTACAGTTCACACTCAATATAATAACGTGCATTATGCAAGGCAACACTGAATCCAGCCTAAGGTTTTCTAATTCTGCAAGCTGTGTCTATTGGCCAGTTCTTCTGCTCAACAGCATAATAGATTTGCATACAGATTTGCAAATGCTGTATGGGCATCTTTGAGCAAGATTGAAGACCTTGTGACACAGTTGATGATTCCGTGTGCAATATGGCCATGCCACTGCAAGAATACCATAGTAAAGAATCCTTGAAACCTTTACGTGCACTTTTAAAACTCAGATACAGGAGGCAAGGAAAAAAAAAGCTGGCAATAAAGCCTGGACATAAATTAGGCTCTGTTACTGATTACATAAGCAATGTAAATTAGGAAGATGGTTCTGCGCAGTGTATCAATTTAAAATCTGATTAATGAATTCCAAAAAGTTAACACACTGGCAGCATTTAAAGGCAGTGGTAGGTGAGCAGAAGCTGGCCTAACAACCATTTTGCAGGGGGCACCTGCTTCATCAGCGGCCAAAATATCATGTTTTTTTCTCCCCACCAATTTTTCCATAAATACAGACTTGCCAACTCAGGTCACTGTGTTACTGGTACCCAAGGCATAAACCACCCAGGTAACCAACCAAAGTGACTGTGCTATTGGTACCAACGGCATAACCAACCAAGGTGACTGTGCTACTGGTACCAACGGCATAACCAGTTAAGGTGACTTGGCTACTGGTATCAACAGCATAACCAACCAAGGGGACTGTGCTACTGTTACCCCAGGCATAACTAACCCAAGTGACTGTGCTACTGGTACCAATGGCATAACCAACCAAAGTGACTGTGCTACTGGTACCAACAGCATAACCAACATAACCAACCAAGGTGACTGTGCTACTGGTACCCAAGGCATAACTAACCCAGGTGACTGTGCTACTGGTACCAATGGCATAACCAACCAAGGGGACTGTGCTACTGGTACCAACGGCATAACCAACCAAGGTGACTGTGCTAGTGGTACCCAAGGCATAAACCACCCAGGTCACTGTGCTACTGGTACCCAAGGCATAACCCACCCAGGTGACTTTGCTACTGGTACCAACGACATAACCAACCAAGGTGACGGTGCTACTGGTACCAACGGCATAACCAATCAAGGTGACTGTGCTACTGGTTCTCAAGGCATAACTAACCCAGGTAACTGTGCTACTGGTACCAACGACATAACCAACCAAAGTGACTGTGCTACTGGTACCAACGGCATAACCAACCAAGGTGACTGTGCTACTGGTACCAACGGCATAACCAATCAAGGTGACTGGGCTACTGGTGTCAACAGCATAACCAAACAAGGTGACTGTGCTACTGTTACCCCAGGCATAACTAACCCAAGTGACTGTGCTACTGGTACCAATGGCATAACCAACCAAGGTGACTGTGCTAATGGTACCAACAGCATAACCAACCAAGGTGACTGTGCTACTGGTACCCAAGGCATAACTAACCCAGGTGACTGTGCTACTGGTACCACTGGCATAACCAACCAAGGGGACTGTGCTACTGGTACCAACGGCATAACCAACCAAGGTGACTGTGCTACTGGTACCAACGGCATAACCAATCAAGGTGACTGAGCTACTGGTATCAACAGCATAACCAAACAAGGTGACTGGGCTACTGGCATCAACAGCATAACCAAACAAGGTGACTGTGCTACTGTTACCCAAGGCATAACTAACCCAAGTGACTGTGCTACTTTTACCAATGGCATAACCAACCAAGGTGACTGTGCTACTGGTACCAACAGCATAACCAACCAAGGTGACTGTGCTACTGGTACCCAAGGCATAACTAACCCAAGTGACTGTGCTACTGGTACCAATGGCATAACCAACCAAGGGGACTTTGCTACTGGTACCAACGGCATAACCAACCAAGGTGACTGTTACTGGTACCCAAGGCATAAACCACCCAGGTCACTGTGCTACTGATACCCAAGGCATAACCCACCCAGGTGACTTTGCTACTGGTACCAACGACATAACCAACCAAAGTGACTGTGCTACTGGTACCAACGACATAACCAACCAAGGTGACTGTGCTACTGGTACCAATGGCATAACCAATCAAGGTGACTGTGCTACTGGTACTCAAGGCATAACTAACCCAGGTGACTGTGCTACTGGTACCAACAACATAACCAACCAAAGTGACTGTGCTACTGGTACCAACGGCATAACCAACCAAGGTGACTGTGCTACTGGTACTCAAGGCATAACTAACCCAGGGGACTGTGCTACTAGTACCAACGGCATAACCCCAACCAAGGTGATTGTGCTACTGCTACCAACTACATAACCAACCAAGGTGATTGTGCTACTGGTACCAACTACATAACCAACCAAGGTGACTGTGCTAAAGGTACCAATGGCATAACCAACCAAGGTGACTGTGCTACTGCTACCAACGGCATAAACCCAAACAAGGTGACTGTGCTACTGGTACCAAAGGCATAACCAACCCAGGTGACTGCTACTGGTACCCAGGGCATAACCAACCCAGGTGATTGTGCTACTGTTACCAAAGGCATGACCAACCCAGGTGACTGTGTTACTGGTACAAAAGGCATAACCAAACCAGGTACCAAAGCAAAACCCTACTCCTCCCAGCCATAAATATGTAAGTTGCAGTTGCTGGGAACAAGATGCCATATCATTGTTGCAGTGTGTTTTTACAGTGATTAAGCAGTGTCTCTATTGCATGGTGATTTCCCATAGGGAAAATTTAGGGTTTTGGGATTGGGGAAATGGCTATTGGACATGCATAAAGTGGGCAAAAGACACTGCAAGTAACATCCCCAAATGCTGTGCTAAAGCAGTGCGAATGCCACAACTGAACCTCTGTATCGCACACTCACTAATGGGAACAACAGGAAAAAAACACATCATCATCTAACACCAATGTAAATCTAGCCTTCAATTAAAAGAGACACTGAAGGGAAAAAAATATGATATAATGAATTGGTTGTGTAGTACAGCTAAGAAATAAACCATTAGGAGCAGAGACATAAGTCTAATATTGTTTCCAGTACAGGAAGAGTTAAGAAACTCCAGTTATCTATGCAAAAGAGTCATTGAGCTCCACGACTTTCAAAGTCGCAGAGAGCTCTGAATTCTGATGGTTTTTATCTTAACTGTATTGTTTTATTCTTTTGCAGAGAACAGTTAAGGACAGGTCAAAAGTTTACTGCCTGTTCTGTAAAAACATTTAGAATGCTGAGTAGTGTGTAAATTGCAAATATTGGAGAATGAGGCAATGTTATAAAAAAGGAAAAAAAAAGAAAAACTAAAAAAAAAGCTCTAAAACTGAAAATAAAAATGAGAATTTTTTTTTTGCTACCAATGTTTTAGTAATTATCCGTACTACAAGTAATGAAGATGCGAAGTCGGCACTACTGCTCCTAGTGCATTTATTGCCAGTGGGTATACATCAGATGGCGTGCAGTGTACAAAAATTTTTTTTTAACACATACCGTGCATTTGAAGGCTGAAGGTGGAGAGCTGATGGTGGGCGCTAGGTGCAGGAATAGTATCCGTACTACACAACCAATTCATTATATTATATATTTTTTTTCGCTTCAGTGTCTCTTTAAGGCTTGTTTTAACTGCTATAGACCTTACCTAGTTTCCAGAATGTGAATATATGAAGTTAGGAAATATACATTCTTAGAAAACAAGTTACAGTTAAAATTAAGGCATAAATGTGAAAATTATATCAGTGATGTTCTTTTTGGAGTTGTACAAATGTTTGCCAGATCATCTCAAAATGAGTTAGTTGGCTTCCATAACACATCCAACTCCAAGTCTGTAATACAGTTTTATCATACGGCCCCAAGTTCTCATAATGAGCATGTATAAGTGCTATGCTAATTTTTGCAAGCTGTCCAAAAGCCGCAGGTGAAGTCCACACGACTTCAGATTGGTTTTCTGCTGTTTAAAACGGACATCAAAGGCGCCCTTGTGAAGAATAAGAAACTTCTCCTACTGTGGGCAGTATGTTGCAATTTAGAAGCAAAGTGAGTTTCTTGGAGTTTAATATGATACATTGTTTTTCTCCTGTTAATTGGAAGGATGTGTCAGAAATCCTGTGAAATGTGCTCTGCAGTAGCTGCTATGAGCAATCTGTTAATTGATGCAAAGAATACTACAAGTTTTACTCAATTTTCTCAACTTTGTTGAGCTGCACATTTTCCTTAACTTGTATGTGTGTCTTCCCAGATCTCAGCTTTCAAGCTGCCTCCAAAATTTCCGCCACCCCTTCATATGAAGTGCTGAAGGTTTTGCGTGATATGAGCCAGAACTTTCCAATAAAAGCAAGGTAAGTCGAGGGACATGTATATTTAAATTTTAGCCTTTTCCATATGTTTATTTATATTTTCAAAAAGAAAAACTTCCCCCTGCCTTTCCTTTCTCTTTCTTTCTTATTGTTCTCAGATTTTGGACCACGTTTGGTTTATTATCTAAGATTTGGTGACTTAGATTTTTAACAGTATATTTGCCTCTTACCCATTCACAAGAAATTTGTTGAGCTATTTTTTTTAAATACATTGGCCCTTATTCAATTAACCTTTTCTTGTAAGTTTTCTTCTAGGAGATTTAGATCTAGAATTTTTCCTCATCTTCTCTTTAAAATGAATTTTTAGTGTTCTGTAATTGAAAAGTACCCAAAAAGTAGGTGAAAAGTACTGTCAAAATGAGTTTTGTTGGCTGGCGGCTTAACAACCATGTTATTGACTATGTGAAAATTTCACCCAGGAGAAAGCTTAGGAGAAAAGTGAACTGAATAAGGGCCATTTTATTTACAACATTTCATTTTCCGAACATTTAAAGTTAAAGTACCCGTACAATAATTAAAATTGGTGATGAGGCACCAAAAAAAATGTCTTATATGATGATGGACAGCTCCTAACAACTTTAAAGAATCTTGAGAAGATTAGTATTTTTTTAAGGACAACTATGTTGTATATGGAGGCTGCCATATTTATTTCCTTTTAAATAATACCAGTTGCCTGGCAGCCCTGCTGGTCTATTTGGCTGCAGTAGTGTCTGAACAACACCAGAAACAAGCATGCAGCTAATCTTGTCAGATTTGACAATAATGTCAGAGACCCCTGATCTGCTGCATGCTTGTTCAGGGTCTATGGCTAAAATTATTAGAGGAAGGGGATCAGCAGGGCTGCCAGGCAACTGGTATTGCTTAAAAGGAAATAAATATGGCAGCCTCCATATCCCTCTCACTTCAATTGTCCTTTAAAAAGAAGAAATCTTAACCAGGCTAAACAGACAAGCTCTTATTAACCACTTGCCGACCGCGCACTCATAACGCGCGTCGGCAAAGTGGTAGCTGCAGGACCAGCGACGCACATCTGCGTTGCCGGCTGCAGGCTAATTAATCAGGAAACAGCCGCACGCGCGAGCGGCTGCTTCCTGTCAATTCATGGCGGGGGGCTCCGTGAATAGCCTGCGGGCTGCCGATCGCAGCACTCAGGCTAAATGTAAACACAAGCGGAAATAATCCGCTTTGTTTACATTTTTACAACGCTGCTAACAGTAGCAGCGTTGTACTAGATCAGCGATCCCCGGCCAATCAGCGGCCGGGGATCGCTGTCACATGACAGGCAGCAGCCTGTTAGAGGCTGCACAGGACAGATCCGTTCCTGTGCAGCCTCCGATCTCCGGGGCAGGGAGGGAGGAAAGGGAGAGGGAGAATCCTGCGGTGGAGGGGGCTTTGAGGTGCCCCCCCCCGCCAGCAGGAGCGATCAGAACCCCCCCCCCCCAGCACATCATCCCCCCAGTGGGGAAAAAAGGGGGGCGATCTGGTCGCTCTGCCTGGTATTTGATCTGTGCTGGGGGCTGTAGAGCCCACCCAGCACAGATCTTAGAAATCAGTGCTGGTCCTAAAGGCTGAGTCCTGAAGTGGTTAATGTGAGCCCTCTTCAGTTTGCTGAGCCCTCAATGCTGCAGCATCAATTACTATGCTTGCATCTTAAAGGAAACCTGAGATGCTTATAATTTAGGTATTTATACTTACCTGGGACTTCCTCTAGCCCCATGAGGTGTGTGTGCACCCTCGCTGTCTCCTCCCATTCTCCATTGTCTTGTAATCCCCCTGGTAATCTGGCACTTTGCCGCACAGGCACAGAATGCGTGTGCAGAAGCGCACGACTGGCCAGATTACCGGGGGGGGGGGATTACAAGACAACAGAGAGGATGTTGAGGGAGCCCACACACCTCATTAGGCTAGAGGTAGCCCCAAGTAAGTATAAGAATCCACTTCAATCCAGCACAGCTCTTTTACAAATCCACTTTATTTTATGAAAATAGAGTACAAAGTTCCATTAAAAATGCTGCACGAGTGGCACATTTTTAATGGAACTTTGTACTCAATTTTCGTAAAATAAAGTGGATTTGTAAAAGAGTTGTGCTGGATTGAAGTGGATTGTGTCTGATGACCTGCTGATACAGGTGAATCCCTGTATGCTTCTACACCCTCGCCATTTCAGTGATGCTCCTGTCTTGTGTTTGGAGTGCCAGCTAAGTACAAGTACCCCCATTTTAAACATCTCAGGTACACTTTAGTGTGTACCTGAGACGGGGACAGTGGCATGATTTATACTTACCTCACGCTTCCTTCAGCCCCATGAGGGCTCCCGTGGGCTCCCTCACTGTCCTCTCTGAAGGCTCCATACAATTGGAAAAGCTTCCAGTATTCTGGCCAGTTGATGGCCTCTGTCCATGCCAGGCTGCACGTGCAGCACCGCCATACTCTCGTGCCCGGGAGTGTTCTGCACCTGTTCAATTCCACTGCGCAGGCACAGCACGCTCCCGGGCATGGTAGCGTGATGAGAGGAGTGCACGTAGCCGGGCTGCGCATGTGCAGAAAAGCGCGGCTGGCTAGAATATCGGGAGCTTTTCCAAATGAATGGAGCCACCAAAGAAGACAGCGAAGGAGCCCTCATGGCACTGAAGGCAGCGTGAGGTAAGTATAAATCATGCCATTATCGCCATCTCAGGGTCACTTTGAAAACAGCATTAAGTGTGATATTGATGTTTGTGGCGTCTGGCAGCACGCCCTGGGGAGCACCATATATAGTCTTCATTCCGTGTAAATCTTCTTCCTAATTTCTGAGATGGTTGCAGTTTATATTCTACTTAAAATGTCTATAGAGTAAGGCATATTTGTATATCATAACTTCCTTAGAATGCCTGTGTGTGTTTGCTGGGGATGCTTTATAGAGCCAGTAAACTGACCCTGGCATTTCACTCAGTTAGAATTGAAAATTTTATGACCTATGTCCTTGCTGGTTTTGCAAACAATCTTTTTTTCTGTAATCTATTGCCTCCTTTCTCCACTGTCTGAAATTCATCATGCCTAAATATTTTTGTAGACCAATAAATGTAAATGTGTTCTGTAAAACCTTTAGTCATTCCTTTGGTTCTTTCAAGCCACAGCATTTGAACTTAATTGTCTTCCTGCAGTCTTTTGTAAAGCTGAGATTTAAGATGAGCTTTATAGCATTCATCTATGTCTCCTTTTTTAGTGAGTATAAATGTATGTACAGAATTGAACAGGTGATTTATAGTTTGCTGCTGTGCTCAGCACTGCAACCTGAAGACTTAAAGAGGAACTCCAGTGAAAATAATGTAGTAAAAAAAGTGCTTCATTTTTTACCATAATTATGTATAAATGATTTAGTCAGTGTTTGCTCATTGTAAAACCTTTCCTCTCCCCGATTTACATTCTCGCATTTATTACATGGTGACATTTTTACTGTGGGCAGGTTATGTAGCTGCTCCTAGCTGTTTTGGCTGTTAGAGACAGCTGTAAACAGCCAATTCCTGTCTGTGAACCTTGTTACATTGTGGCAGTTTGCCCAGAGTACCGCGGTCCCAGAGCTTCTTGTGGGAGGGGTTTCAGCACAAAATCAGTCATACAGCGCTCCCTGATGGTCTGTTTGTGAAAAGCATTATATTTCTCATGTAAAAGGGGGTATCAGCTACTAAGTGGGATAAAGTTCAATTCTAGGTTGGAGTTTCTCTTTAAATACATGAAACCACCATCCACAGCCATTTCTGATCATTTTGGTGTCACAGGCTGGACACTTATTGTTTGCCTTTCAAATGAATTTGTTTTATATAATTACAAATTAATAGGTTATAAGCAGCAAGTATGTTTTTCTCAGAATCAGCCTATAACCGATACACAAATTATAAAGAGGCCAGATGAACTTCATCGGCACAATCTCACTGAACCCACTCAACAAACCCAGCAACAAAGGTGCCCTAGATCAGTGATTCCCAACCTTTTCCGGCCCGAGGAACACTTTCTGACCATATTTTTCTCCGGGGAACAGCGGGGCACGCGCGGGTGTTTGCGCGACCTAGTGGACAGTGCCTTGTGTAGCAGGCTATGGGGGGGGGGGGGGGCTGGGGTGCGGCTGCATAGCTAGCATAGTTGCCCCAGTATAGGGAGTTTAGTTGCCCCAGTATGGTTAGTATAGTTACCCCAGTATAGTGCCCCAGTATAGCTAGTATAGTCCCAGTATGGATAGGTAGTGCCCCAGTATAGGTAGGTAGTGCCCCAGTATAGCCAGTAAAGTGCCCAGTATAGCTAGTATAGTGCCCAGATAGCTAGTATGGTACCCAGTATAGCTAGTATAGTGCCCAGCATACCTAGCATAGTGCCCAGCATAGCTAGCATAGGTAGGTAGTAGGGAAATAGAGTCCATGCCTTGAAAAAACTCGTGGAAACGAGTGAAACTCGTTGGCTACAATTGGACCGTACAGGCTACCGTAGGAGGCAGAGGTGGAGTTGAGGAAGCGGCATCCAGAGCCGGAGAAGTTGCGCAATACCGCCGGCCGTGGTTTAATAGCGGTGCAGCGCGAACTGCAAACGCCACAGAGACGGAAGCCTCAGGAAACATAGAAGGGCTGGAGGATTCACAGAGGTAGTGGGGACGCCCACGCACCCATCCTCGCCCCAGAAAACTTTAAAGGCTTGGTAAGACTGTTCTTATTTCTCGTGGCAAGCGAGTCATGAAACAACCAAAACTGTTAATCATCCACTAGTGCCTCACTACGGGCCGTTGTGATTTTTATACCACATGTAAATTCATGGACACTATCACCATAACCCTGAAAGAAATTTTTTTTTTTTTGGAACATTGAAAATATCTTTAACATGAATGTTGGGCAAGAGTCTCTATATAACAAACAAGCGATCTAAGTGCTCTTAAATACAAGACCTGGTAAAGGGACAGTGCAATATAACCAATTAATTGAGCGACTGCAGTCAAATGAACTCTTTGCAGAGGGAATTATGTCAATTCATGTTGGTTCCTGTATCAGGGGTATAATAGGGCGTGTGCAATAATAGTGGATAGTGTGGGGAAGTCACTGATGTGTTTATATGCAATGTTGTTGTAATACACTTTAAAGTGAAGCCAACTCCACCTGTCCAGTGTATTTATTAATAGGTAGGTAGTGCCCAGTATAGCTAGTATAGTTGCCCCCAGTGTAGCTAGTTTAGTTGCCCCCAGTATAGCTAGTTTAGTTGCCCCCAGTAAAGCTAGTTTAGTTGCCCCCAGTAAAGCTAGTTTAGTTGCCCCCAGTAAAGCTAGTTTAGTTGCCCCCAGTAAAGCTAGTTTAGTTGCCCCCAGTAAAGCTAGTTTAGTTGCCCCCAGTAAAGCTAGTTTAGTTGCCCCCAGTACAGCTAGTTCCCCCCAGTATAGATGCCCAGGAGGGGGGGAAGCAGCGCTAGGAGGGGCAGTGGAGGCAGCGGTGGGGACTCACCTGGGACCCCTCCTTCTGCCTCTCTCCCCCTCCATTTAGCGGTGGCAAGTGCAGGGCGGCTCGGCGGCGGGGAGACATGCGCAGACTTACCACTTCTGCGTTCCAAGCGCCAGCAGCGTCATGTCGTCAGATCTCCGCCTTCAATGCCGCCCACTGCTCTTCCGCTAATCAGGAAGCACAGTGGGCGGCATTGAAGGCGGAGATCTGACGACATGACGCTGCCGGCGCTTGGAACGCAGAAGTGGTAAGTCTGCGCATGTCTCCCCGCCGCCGAGCCGCCCTGCACTTGCCACCGCTAAATGGAGGGGGAGAGAGGCAGAAGGAGGGGTCCCAGGTGAGTCCCCACCGCTGCCTCCACTGCCCCTCCTTCTAGCGCTGCTTCCCCCCTCCAGCGTACTGGACGGCACACCTGGCACCATGCCGCGGCACACTAGTGTGCCGCGGCACAGCGGTTGGGAATCACTGCCCTAGATAGCCTAACAGTTATATGCAGGGGTGGGCTTTCGAGTAATCACCATTGATTACTCACGATTCAAATGAGGCATAATTGGCGCAGGTGTGCAGCGGGGATACAAAGGGTTATTTACCCATAATTCCGCCGTCCGCCCTGTTTCCAAGCAGCTTGCACGTGTCCTATTGGTTGCATTGCAAGCCTCACACTGAAGGAGGAAGTGCACGGGTGTGAGGCTTGCAACACGACCAATAGGACACATGCAAGCTGTTTGGAACGCAGGGCAGACGGCGGAGGAATTATGGGTAAATAACCCTTTGTATCCCCGCCGCACACCTGCACCAATTAAGCCTCATTTGAATCGCGAGTAATCAATTGTGATTACTTGAAAGCCCATCCCTGGTTATATTGCAGGAGCTATTAAATTGCTATTTAAGGGGTAATAGTTGTAGATGTGGTCTGTAGACAGTATTCTGACCTGCAAAGACTCAGGCTAGACATAAATATGTTTATGCAAAGTGGTTACACTTTTCAATAAAATTTCACCTTTAAAAGTGGGTATCACGTTGTTCATTATCGTGTCATTTAAAGCATATTTCCTAAATTGAGGCATCTTCTCCAGATGGAATGCTTGAACTTAGAAAAGGCAAAACTCTAAATCTGTGAGCAAATGTTTCAAGACATAGCAGGCCTTTATAAAGTAGACATATGACAGAGGACAGATTGTGACCCTGATGCAAAATATTTATATTTTGAAAGTCAAATTTGGAGGGTATCTGGTAAAATTATAGACTTGACAGAATCAGAATCAGAATCAGAATCATATTTATTTCGCCAAGTACAGCAAGAGCTATATTCGGAATTAATTGTGGTACACATGGCATAGACATAGTATAAGAAAACAAGATAAACAACTATACACAACTATAGTAACGGTATACATGACCGACCCGGATTGTCCTTAAGTGTTTCTTCCTGCCGTGCAGGAGCAGTCCTCTGCAGTTTGATTGTCCTTAAGTGTTTCTTCCTGCCGTGCAGGAGCAGTCCCCTAATAATATTGATAATAATAATAATGGTGGTGGTGATGGTGGCCCCCGTACTGCTGGGCAAGAACAAGGACAAGGGCGGGCAACAGCAGGACCTGACTGAGAGACCACCGCTAGGGCCTGCCTGTAGGCAGGCCTGACAGGGGAAAGTTGGAGTTTAGCAGCCGAACCGCTTGGGGGAAGAAGGTGTTCTTCCGTCTGGTAGTTTTGCATGGTATGGTACTGTACCTACGGCCCAGTGGGAGGAGCTTGAAGTAGCGATTGCCTGGGTGGGAGGGGTCACAAGAGATCACCGTGGCCCTCTTCAGCGTCCTAGCGGAGTGGAGGAGATCAAGAGGCGGAAGAGGAGATCCGATGATTCTCTCTGCATCAGTTATGACTCTCTGCAGTTTGTGTTTATCGCTGGCCGTAGCGCCCGCGTACCAGACAATGACTGAGGAGCAGAGGATGGATTCTATCGTGGCAGTATAGAAGCTGGTCAGCAGTTCCCTGGGCATGCCGAATCTCTTTAGTTGGCGCAGGAAGAACAACCTCTGCTGAGATTTCTTCTGAATTTTGGTGGTGTTCTGCCCCCACTTCAAGTTGTTAGTGAGAGTCGTGCCGAGGAACCGCACGGATGTCACCCTAGAGACTTCGGTACCCCCAATGAGTACAGGTGGGAGGGGGGCAGGGTTCCTCCTGAAGTCTACCACAAGTTCAACAGTCTTTGCGGCATTGAGAACCAGGTTATTGTCTCTACACCAGTTACAGATTCTCTCGACTTCGCTGCGGTACTCCTGCTCTCCGTTGCTTCCAATAAGGCCAATGATAGTGGTGTCATCTGCAAACTTAATGACCTTCACAGAGTCCGCGGATGATATGCAGTTGTTGGTATAGAGGGAGAACAGTAGTGGTGACAGTACGCAGCCTTGAGGAGCCCCTGTATTTGTGGTTCTAACGCTGGAGTAGCAGTTGCCGAGCTTCACCTGTTGTGTTCTGTTAGTCAGGAAGTCCTTGATCCATGCTCGAAGGGTGGGATCTACTCCGAGCTGCGTCAGATTGGTGAGCAGGATGTCTGGGCAGATAGTGTTGAACGCTGAGCTAAAATCCAGAAACAGGATCCTAGCGTAGGAGGAAGGGTTGTCTAGATGCTCAGTGATGTATGCCAGGCTGGCATTGATGGCGTCCTCCACGGATCTGTTGGCCCTATAAGCAAATTGGAGCTGGTCGAGGTGGGCGTCCGTGAACCTCTTTAGGTGGGCAAGGACCAGTCGTTCAAGTAGCTTCATAATGTTGGAGGTTAGGGCCACTGGTCGGAAGTTGTTGTGCTCCGTACTGCCGGGTTTTTTGGGGACTGGTACAATTGCAGACCACTTGAAACAGGAGGGGACTGTACCGTCTGATAATGACCGCCCGAATAAGGAGGTGAGCACAGGGGCTAACTGATCGGCACAGGTTCTCAGGCAGATTGACGACACTCCATCGGGGACAAGAAGAGTTGTGACTGGGCACACCATCAAAGGCAGGGTGCATGTGATGCCGCATAGTGATTGGTTTGATGATTTCAACCAGTCACGAAGCGGGGGGGCGTGGCCAGCGGCGCGAACGATAGCCGGATACGGAGTTAGGAACGTGGGAAGCTGTCAGTCATGACAAGTAACGGCTCCCCGATGGATGCTTACATTTGAACGGTGGTTCTAATTAACATGAATTGCAACAGGAGCACTGCGAGGAGACGCTGGGACAGGTAGATATGCATGATTCAGTAGTACTGTGTACACTGGTGTTTAAAGCAGGATTGCTTATGGCATAGATTAGTGAGCATTTGACATAATGGGTATTGTTGTTGTTTTGAGCAGAGGAGATGACATCACCTTTTCACTATGGTTTGGGGTGGGGGCATAGGGCATTAGTCATGTATATATTAGTTGTATTTGGAAGTTTGATTGTAACCACACACGCCTTGAGAAAGGGGGACCCTGCGAGGCCCCGAAACAATTGTCGGTCATTTCTGTGGATATGAAAGCTCAATAAAAGAGCGTGATTCTTTGAGAAAATTGGAGTGCTGGTATACTTGAATTCTGGACACTCCATCGGGGCCACCGGACTTCCTGGGATTCAGCTTACGGAGGTGCCGGAGTACCTCTAATTCATGGACAGCAACAGGAGCCAGGGCGCCGAGTGCACCCGAGGAGGGGGTCACACCGGCCGTGGCTGTTTGGTCCACAAGCGGGTTTGGTTGTCGCTCGAATCTGCAGTAGAACTCATTGAGCTCCTCCGCCAGCCGAGGGCTCGGGGTCACAGGCTGAGATACGGGTTTAAAGTTCGTGGCTGCTCTCAGGCCCTTCCATACCTCCCGTGTGTTGTTTGATTGAAGGCAGAGCCCCAGCTTGTCGGAGTAGGCCCTCTTCGCTGATCGTAGTTCTCTTTTCAGGGCATACCTGGCCTCTCTGTATTCTTCAGGGGAGCCAGATCTGTGCGCTTCCTCTTTTCGTTTCCGAAGTCGGCGGAGCTTGTCATTGAACCAAGGCTTATTGTTGGGGAAGATCCTGAAGGTCTTGGATGGGATACACGCTTCTTCGCAGAAGCTAATATAGGAGGTGACATTCTCGGCCCATTCATCAAGAGAGGGTGCCTCCAGGATCGACCAGTCGGTAGTGTCAAAGCAAGCTTGGAGCTCCAGTTTTGCCTCGGCTGTCCATTTTTTGATGGTTTTGATGGTGGGCTTAGAGGTCTCCAGGAGCCTCCTGTAGGTGGGGATCAGGTGAATAGTGTTATGGTCGGAGTTACCCAGGGGGGCACCTTGGATGGCCTTGTAAGCGTTCTTATGGGCCGTGTAGCAGTGGTCCAGGGTGTTAAGGTTTCTGGTGGGGCAGGTTATGTGCTGCTTGTATCGGGGCATCTCCTGTCGTAGGTTCGCCTTGTTAAAGTCGCCCAGGATGATGAACAGGGCCTCCGGGAGGGCAGTTTCCCACTGCGAGATACAGTCCCTGAGGGTTTGCAAGGCAGTCTTGGAGCATGCATCGGGAGGGATGTAGACCCCGATGAGGACAAGGGAAGAGAACTCCCTGGGGGAGTACTGAGGCCTGCAGTTTATGGCCAGAAACTCGACATCAGGGGTGCAGGTTTTGTTGAGAGTGATGATGTTGGAGCACCGCAGGGAACTTTTGTGTGTAGAGAGAAGGGGCATCGGGCAGGGGGAGGGATGCCATGCAGGTGCTTGCAGGTTGTTATGTTCTTGTTAGAATTAAGAGAATAGGCTTTATTCCTTAAAGAGGAACTTCAGCCTAAACAAACATATTGTCATTAAGTTTCATTAGTTTTGTTAATTAAAATAGATAGGTAATATAATCTCTTACCCACCCTATTTTAAAAGAACAGGCAAATGTAATTTGTGACTCCATGGGGGCAGCAATCTTTTTCATGGGGGCAGCCATCTTTTTGGTTGAAAGGAGGTGACAGGGAGCTTGGGACACAGTTCCCACTGTCCTGAGTCCTGATCACCCCTCTTAGCTGCGTGTGCTAGGCTTATAATCTCAAATTCAAAACATAAAAAAACAGATTTGCGCCAAAACAGCAGAACGAGAACCGCAACATCAGAAATCCCATCATGCTTTGCATAGCATCAGGGGAAAATACTCGGGCAGATTTCTTTGATGGGGCGGAGCTTAGCTTCTGTGCACCTAAAAATCAGGCTTGGGTAAGAAAAACAAAGTTCTGATGCTGTGAAACTGTTACCGAAACGCCAAGCCTTTTCAGTGGTGCTGAGTAGATTTTTAGTCTGGAGGTTCGCTTTAAGTAATTGAATGCATGAGGTTAGAGGGTTATTTTATTAGGACATAGTGGGAAAGTGTATCCTAGATGGAGATTTGAAGCTGGCATGAGGTACTCCTCGGGGACTAAACAGTTATTCTATACCACTTCAAGAGGTGATCTAAGAACCCTGTGTGGAGGTCACCTTTTTTAATCCTTTGGTAAATTGTCCTTGTACCTGAGTGGAAGTATCTAAACATCTTAGGGCTCTTAGAGCCACAATATTACATTTCGGGCAACGCCAGGGGCCCCTCCTTCTGCGATCACTTGTGGAATGTTTGCTTTTTCTCGTGATTGTATAATTATCTGGAGAGCAATGTTGTTTAACCACTTCACATCCAGACCTTGTTTTCCACTTATGGACCAGAGCGGTTTTGACGTTTTAGCTATGTCCCTAATTAATTGACCATAACTTTATCCATACTCACGACATCTAAATGATCTAAATATTGGGTTTTTTTTTCAGGACAGACTAGACTTTCATTGGGGGGTATTTTGTTTCATGAAAACATTTGTTTTCTAAGCATTTTAATGGGAAAAAGAGAAAAAAAATGAAAAAAATGCATTATTTCTCAGCTGTACCAATTCCAGTTTAAAAATAAAAAGTATATGAAAACCGTGCCTCCAGTGTTATGAACACTCCCCCCCCAGTATAGATAGCCAGATGTGTCCCCAGTATCCGCCCCCCAATATAGCCAGATGTATCCCTAATATGAGCCCCACAGTATAGCTAGATGTGTCCCCTGTATTCTCCACCCCCACAGCATAGAATATATTTTCCCCAATTATGGCCAGATGTGCCCCCAGGATTAGCACCCCTTCCCCATTACAACCAGATGTGCCCCCAGTATTGGGCTATGACCCCCAGGAACTCCAGATGTGCCCCCATTATAAGCCCCCCCATTAGTTACACAGATGTCACCCAGGGAGTATTTGAACCCCCCTATTCAGATATCTCCCCCCTACCTCCGCTATGGGTAGTCAGGTGATCTCCCCCCCCCCCCCCTCTTGCCAGTCAGACACCCCGTGGCCAGATCGCTGAGAAACCGCCCCTGCAAGCAGCCTCTTTCACCTCACCTTGTTCCTGCGTATATCCTGCAGCCGGAGCCTCTTTTTACCGATCTGAACTCAGCCCCGTGATGCTGAACTTCCAGGTCCCAGATTGCTGACGTCATCAAGCCGGGACCCGGTTGTTCAGCATTACGGGGCTGAGTGCAGCGCAGTGAATGGAGGCTCTGGCTGCAGGATATTCGCAGGAACGAGGTGAGGTGATAGAGGCTTTTCGCAGGGGCAGTTTCTCAGCAATCTGGCCACGGAGGGGGAGAGATGAAGGATCACTGTTGTTGGCTACAGCGGTGATCGTTCATCTGTGGGGGTCTCTCTAATTGGCTTAAAGGGAACATGTTCCATTTCACCAATTAGTAATGCAGCTGAAAGTGCCCGGGGCGCGCTCGATTGTGCACAGCTGTGCGGCAAGGGCAAATCGTATAACTACGTCCTCGTGGCTTTGATGAATTCACAGAGGGTGTAGATATACTGTGGGGGTGGAATAAGTGGTTAAGATTCAAAAATGTGAAACGGCAAAGAGATCTTGTGTTATAACATTTGGATTGTTTGTATACTTAATATGCTGCATCATCAATAAATAAAAGTTAAAGAAAACCTGTAACTAAAAAAAGTTCCCCTGGGGGTACTTGCTTCGGGTGGCGGAAGCCTCCGGATCCTATTCAGGCTTCCCCCATCCTCTTGTGTCCCATGGCGGTCTCGCTGTGTCCCTCCGAACAGCGGGGATGTAAATATTTACCTTCCCGGCTCCAACGCAGGCGTAGTATCGGCTCTGCGCTCAGAGATAGGCAGAAATAGCCGATCGCTGCCGGCCGCTCTACTGCGCAGGTGCAAGTCTCCTGCGCCTGCGTAGTAAAGCGGACCTGACAGAGATCGGCAAATTCTGCCTATCTCCATGCTGAGAGCCGCAACAGCACCCCCGCTGGAGCCATGGAAGGTAAATATATCAAGCCTTGTGAGGCTTGTCGAGCCAGGATTGTGGGACGCTTCGGGGGAGCAAGTGCTGGATTGCCTGCAGCTACAGGGGAGGGGAAGCCTCATTGGGACCCTGAGGCTTCCCCCTCCCGAGGTGAATACCCCCCAGGGGAACTTTTTTTTTTTTCTTACAGTGTCTCTTTAAGAAAAATGTATTTCAAAGTTTTTTCTGAATAAATAAGTTGCGCAGACTTTAACTTCCAGCTGAAACCCAACATGACTGAAACCAAGGCCAATTCTAGCAAATCTGTAACTCTCGGTTCACAGTGCATCAATTGCATTGCAAAATTATTCTGCATGCCAACTCACTGCCCATACAATTCTATGGGGCTGTTTACACTTCTGTGCTGTAACAGATCACGTTATTCTAACTCATTGCATGCAGGCTTTAAATTGACGTCTATTTCCAGTCTCCATTGCAGTGTAGACATAATGCGTGTGTTATGCAATACACTCACACTGTGAACCCAGCCTTATTGTAGCTTCTATTAAGGAGAAAATTAGATGGGACCTCTTTTGAGGTCCTCCTTTTGAAGAAACGCAACCAGCAATATAAACAAATCATTCTTTTTAGACCAAGAAAGAGGATGCAGCACGGTGTGGGCAACAGCTAAAGATCCGGTAACTCTCTGTGCCGTGGCCCCCTCCTCGGACATGACCGGGTACAGTTTCACTTCTCGAAAAACTGTGCTCACTTATCTGTACTGGTGACACCCTTGGCTCACATTTGTTATTAACAAGACAGAAAACAGGGAAAAATCAAATTAGCTAGTACACAGACAGAAAAGAAATCCAATAATCGTTTTTCTACTTTTTGCTCATCTATAAAACAAGTGTGAGCTGGATATGAAATTAAAGTGTTCTAGAAATCAGTGGCTTGGGGTATAAGAAACAGTTGTTTGCTACACATGGCTTTAGCAGTATACCACTTATTAGTGCCATGCATAAACCTCCTATTATAAGCCTGTCAGTACTTAAGAGTACTCTTTGTAAAAATACCATGAGATTCTGCAGTCGATTCTAAAGTATAACTTTGTCACATTTGATATAGTAAGGCAAGATAGAAAAACTAATGGCAATATCTTGATGAATTCCTTCTTGCACAAATCCTGGTAAATCTTCTAAGTTGGCTTTTGTTACATTTCAACCTCTGACTGACTTTCAACCTCTTTACTAAGGTGTGGTTTGAGATGCCATTTGCACTTGTTCATATGTGGGCCACAGAGACTTGTAGCAGAATGTTATATTGTTTTCTAGTAAAGAGCACACGGTGCCTGATAAAATCTGACAACGCTGTGAAAAGTGCAGATCCCTGAAGAAATGGGCACAGCACGAGTACTGAATAGAATAAGCTTAGTAGATGCTCATGATTACACACAAAAAGTTTAAAAGGCTAATTGGACTCATAAATACGCTTTCAACCCCCAGATTGCCTCCAGACCAGTAATACAATTATATTGCGTTACTGACTTTGCCACTCTGAAGTGGTGTGAGCAGAGGAGTAACTTAACGCAAATACTGTGATGAAGTTATTAAACGCTTAATGTTAAATAGTTTGATGTGTAACAACTCCGTGAGCAGAGGAGACAGAGCTTTGACATGCATGAAAACTGTTTTAACAAACATTGGTTTGGGTTTCTGACAGCTGTTTTCCAGATACTAGGAAACTCTGCCTGTTTGGTGCTGAAGTTGTTCAGTCCTGGTTTCAAATGGGAAGTTGTGCTTCTCTCGGGTCCCGTATAAGTCAGAATGATGGAAACAAGAAGGAATTGATTTTGTTTACTTTTAATTTGCACCGAGTTTAGTTTGCTCAGTTCAGAGCTGATACGATTTTTTTACTCTCTTCTGGGAACTTACTTTGCATATGATAATCATTTTTAGCTACCTGAATATATTTTATATGCAAGCTTTCAAGGGCAATTGCCTCTCTTCCTCAAGCCTTTTTTTCTGGCTCTTGTACTGCCTATTGCTAGCACAGTACTACATAGTAATAGTTTTTTAGAAAAGGGAATGGTAATAGAGTAGTGGTCTTATAAGAGAGTGCTCGCATTGGTAACAACAGTAAAGTTATCCAGAGGTACATAGGAAATCCAGACTACTTAGAAGTTCTGTACTGTTTTTGTTTTTTTGTTTTAATTAACCTCCAGTAAGTCAGCAGTGTCTGTGAAACCGGCTCTCCTTTCCAATGTAGTGATACCAGTGATACGATGGTCCAGACTGCACTGAGAAATGTTTGACTGATTGGTCATTTTAGATTTAGAGCATCTTCGTGTTCTCAACTGCCTTTGGATGTGTATAGATGGCTTGATAAAATCAGGAAGCATGTTTTAAAGCTACTGTTAGTGTCATGATTGCTTTCATACGATTTTTAATTTATTTATTTTTTTACAGATCATTAACCAGAATTGCACTAAACCAGGTGATGAGGAAAGAAATTGAAGAAAATCAAAAGGTTTGTTATTTTACAAGGAACTTTATTTGCACAAGCTTCATGTTTAATGATGATGAATGGGATTAATCAGAGCAAGGTGTATGCAGTGGCAGAGTGGTATAAGCACAATGAAAACCTGCAAATACATTACCAGAGAGCGGTAGCGCTTCAGTCTCAGTCCATCCAGCGGCACATGCCACGGTTACAGGCTACCTCTTCAGGGTGATGTATTTGCACTATGACTTGATGCTATGCTAAAATCCATCTGTTGGAAATAATATCAGGAACAGATCATAAGACACGGAGTCGTTGGCAACAATTGTGTTTTTATAACGTTACATTATCTCTAACCATAAATCTATTCAATCTATACCCAGGGACTGATTTAACGAGCTGAGGGATTGCAGTTTATGTTCTTACCCGATAAGCTGCATCTTAGTTTCAAGTGTGATTCAGACACTGCTGCAGCAAAATAGACCAGCACGGCTGCCAGGCAACTGGTATAAATATGGTGCTATATGGTCATCCCCTATATGGTTGGGAAATTATTCATTATTGCTCTTTAGGTGGCCATGTTTCTCTTGATGTTTGGTTGGTCATCACAATGGGTATCATTCATGAAGGAGCTGTTGGTAAGGAGAATCAATGCGGGAAAACACAGCTGCCGGTATTTTAGACTTCTGGGTGGGCATTCATAAAAATGTATCCAGGTGCGATAGTGGTGCGGAGATTCCCCGAACTAGGCTGGCAGTAGGCAGGCGGAGACACAGGAAGCAGCCGAGATGATACATTTCTCCGTGTTCTGCTCTACTGCAGCTGCCTGGGAGGTCTGTGTCTCCATTAACTTTACATTGGTATCGCCACATGAGAGGGAGCGGTATTTCCTGTCCACATACCGCTTGCGTAATTCTTTATGAATTACCATTTTGTTACATTTGTTCCGATAATCACCGCACAAGGCGGTGATTTATCACTCTGCTCGGTAGTGTCAGTTTTTCATGCGGAAAGAGGCTTTATGAATGCCGAACTTGCTGAGTGTTCGGTAAAGTCAGCTGTTTTAAGCATTTCCGCATGCGGAAATGCTTTATGATTGATAGCCAATGTGTATTTGATCAATGTGAATTACTCCATGAGTAGTAAGTCCGTGTTTATAAATAGTCTTTGCCTCCCTAGCCAGATGATTCCAGTCCTCCCTGCTGGGGAGAGTTGTTAAGCTGAATCTTGATCACATCTTTTCTCACAGCGGTTTTCATACTTTGTAGTGATTTGTTATGTTAAGACTTAATAGTGTATTTGGTTTCTTATGCTTGACCAACATATTGCATATCTGCAGTATAAATCTGTAAGTCTTTAAAATCAAACAGAAATCTGTGCTTTTACCTACCAATGGTCCTGATGTATAGATCCTAAGCATGCTTTTCTTCTTTAAAGGTCCTAATTGCTCATTTTTCAGATACCACAGTAAATTACATTTTCATATTGACACATTGCTGATCGTGATTTCTCCAGAAGTGTTTATGCATAAAATGTGCTCAGATATTGCATTTATTTTACGGTAGATAATAAAATGTGTGTGCAGTTAGGAATTCATGTGAGATGTGTTTAATTTGTGCATAACTGTTATACGTGGAACCCCATATGACTGCTTGTGAACATTCCATCATGCTAAATAGCCCAGAAATCTAGCAATACATACGTTTAAACTGCTCTAAGACCGAAAATGGGAAAATTGCTGCATTAAGAAAATTAAAAGGAAACAAGCTGGACAGAAGCCTTTATGAGCTGGTTTGATTTTTTTTTTATCTGGCTCCCCTAAGTGAATAGCACTGAGAGTTTCTGCGCCTGGGTATTTGCAGGCATTAAATTGGCATTGGCGATGTAGTGCCTATAGAACATCCATCTAGCAGCAGGGGATAGTGGATCCAGCTGTGCAGAACGGAATCGTTCCCATTTGAGATAATGAAAGTCGAGAACCAAAATGCAATGAAGGGAAAGAGATGACAAAGGTGTTAAAAGCAGAAAATATTATGATGATTGGGTTTAGTCAAAATAGCATCCCAGCTGCTAGGTAGCCTATGAAATCCAGGCTCTGCTGGTAAGGTCACCTTAAAAAAAAATACAGTTTTGTTAAATTTGCATTACTTTGTATTTTTCACATTAGACTTTTGGCAAATGAGTGTTACAAAAGCATTTTATGGGTCTTAATGTGCTTTGCTTCGCATTATTAACTTTTTTTTTTCTTTAGCTTTGGAAATTTTCTCTCGGGGTTTTGCTTTTCATATTATTAAGGACAATCTGTCCTTTGTTAAATGTGTAAACTAGTGTTTACCGATTGTGTTAAAAAGGATTTCTGCTTTCATTAAAGCTGTGTTACTGGTGAAAGGTTTATGACAACATTAGGAGAACGCTCCAGTGTTAGCAACCTATTTGATTTGCTTAATATTTGAACTCTCCTCCCCAAATGCTTTGCTGTTGAATAGAGTTTAAGAACAGAATCATCCAATTAGTCAGTATCAGAAATTTTTGCCTACAATTTATGTAGCTTCAAATGTTTTAGGGCTCATTCACACTATGTGCTGCGCTGTCAGTCTTGACGCAATGCACATAGTTTATGATCCGTGTGGCAACATGAAAGTCCATAGACCTACATGTTACCATTCACATTGCAGGTGTGCGTTCCCATGCGTTATGATGTAACGCATCTGGGAACATTTTCTCGCACAACACACACGCTTTCTCGATGTATATGGCTGCCGTCTGCGCTCTATCACACCACAACGTGTATTCCGTGTGGTGGCAACGCATACACGAAATTGCATTTGTGTATGTGTTCTGTAGTGTGAGTGAACCAGAAAAAAATCTCTCTCTCTTCTACTGCATGCATGGTTGATTTTTTTGGTACTCTTATGGCCCATTGAAAAAGTGATTTGTGCCCCCTAAAAAGTGATTATAAGGTTCAATAAAAAAATGTACCAAAAAATGTATACCCACTTGCTGTCAGTTGAAAATCAACAGGCCATGTATTATGTTTTCTAAAAAAAAAAAAGTTATGACTTCCCCAGTCTTTTTTTTGTTTAACTCACCTTTCCAAGACTCCGTGTGCACTGACTTCTGGTGCTTAGCCCCCGCCCCCTTACAGACGAGCACCATGGCATCTTCTGTATGGGAGATATAGAATACCATAGAAGCGCCACAGCACTCAGCTGCAAGGGGGTGGGGATAAGTGCTGGAATTCGGCACACATGGGATCTTGGAAAGGTGAGTTAAACAAAAAAAACCAAACTGTTAAAGTCATAACTTTTTAAGAGATCACGATACATAGCATGTTGATTTTAGACTTTATGGTCTTTTTAAGGGCCTATGCACGCTATGCTTGTTGCATAATGTGCCCATTCTACACTATATGCAAGTTTCAGCTCATGGGTTGTTACAACGCTACAGTTACACACTATAATTGCAGGGTGGAGAGGTGCTATACTGTCACCAGATCCCACACTGCATACAGAGAAATTTCCAATGCCAGCCAATAGATGGCTCTATCTTCATCTTCCAAAGGTTTGCCTTCTTAACCTCTGTGTTAAAATAGGCCTCATGGGGCTAAATATGCTGTGGCTGCCCTAAAAAAACAAAAAACAAAACTGGGTTATGAGATACCTCGCAAGCTCTTACCCATTTTGCACCGTGTGGAGTTGGTTGTTGGCCAAGAAGGGAACCCACATCCATCAGTGTCAGGAGTGGGAAGAAAAGTGGTACATTGTTCATTTCACTGCTGTATACTATAATATTTAACTTATTTACAGAATCATTTTTATAAATGATTCTTGTTTATTCATGCCTATTGTGAGATGGAGGTTCTCTTTTATAAGCTTTTAAACTTCTTTTACTTTCATTTCCAAGAGTTTACCAGCAGAAGCTTCTTACTGTTCATGAAGTTTTCTTTCAGACGTGATCTATGAATCCTTGTTTTCTATGAGTAACGGTACTTTTAATACTTTATTACTGGTGTTACTGAGGTAGACTGGCTCTATGTTGCAGGTAAGTAAGGTGACTTTAGCATCTTCATTTTTTTGTAGTAGAAGATGCACTACAGAGGATGTTTTCGACTTTTATATTGTATGAGAAGGACATGACATCAGTACTGGATGTTATGCAGTTGTGCCTCTGCCTTTGTTGGGTTTTTTTGGGAGGTGAAATTCTGTTGATCTCTTGTATTGTGCTTTAACTTAATGCTTATGAATGCTAAGTGGTAGGTCTCCTTCCTTTTCTTCTGATAGCATCTATCGGACACATATGGAATCCAACCTGGAGATGCCAATCTTTATATCAATGGCTTACAGATTGACCTTGATGTTCATAATTCATTCAGGTACACTTCTGTGTTTTTTTTCCTTCTTGAAATGACTTTAAATTCAGTTTGAAGACAAGAGTACTTTTTTTTTTTTTTACTAAAAAGTCTGTTTTGTCTGTACATTGAAAATTGGTTCAAATTTGAGAAAAAAAATTCAGCCCAGCATGTGCAACCTTGGTGATTCCAGCACAACCGTTATATCCTATGATGACCCATGTACTGCAGTCATCTCCTCTGCCTCTTTTAACAGTAGCTCCACCCAGCTGATTTTCCTGACCACCAGACTCTCATAATGCAGCTGCTATCCATGCAGGGGCGGACTGACAACTCATGGGGCCCCCGGGCAATAGAAGATTATGGGGCCCCGTACCAGTGTCGCCCACATTTCATGTTATTTTTTACAGAGTAAGATCTAGTAATTTATTGCCGACAGATATTTTATACTGATAATAAAAATCCGAAAAATGGGTGTGGTCACGCAACAGAATGTGGGCATGGTCATGGATGGGGCAAAACATACATGACCTTGGCAGTGGTGTAAAAGGTCTGCCGGGGAAGTTTGAGCTCTGCCTTAGTGTTTCCCCCCAAAATACATGTAATCTGACCGAATTATACCCAAAAATCTACGCCATTTGGCAGAGGTTCCTCCAAAACACAGAAAATATGGCAGTCGTTCCCCCAAAATAGACGTAATCTGGCAGCAGAAGTTTCCCTAACATACACATAATTTGGCAGCAGTTGCCCAAAATATTCATAATCTGGCAGCGGATCACCCAAAATACATGTAATCTTGCAGCAGTGGTTCCCCCAAAATACACATAATCCGGAAGCAGCGGTATGTACAGCGGTGGAGAAGGGGGGACGTTACCCCCCCCCCCTTCCCTCACCTTTGGGCTCCCCTACCTGGCTCTCCCCTCCGGTAACTCGGCGGCTAACAGCTGGTGGAGGCTTACCGCCATCCCTGCCTCCAGCCGCAAGGGAGGCTTTGCTCTGTGCACGGATAGTCTGGTCTTCAGTAGACCAGACTAGCCGTGCACAGAGCAGAGCGTCCCTTGCGGCTGGAGGCAGGAACGGCGGTAAGTCTCCGCCCGCTGTTAGCCGCTGAGTTACCGGAGAGGAGAGCCAGGTAGGGGGGCCCCAAGGTGAGGGAAGGGAGGGAACGTCCCCCCTTCTCTGCCGCTGTACATACTGATCCCTTTCACTGAGCTCCTCCCCTCCTGCTCAGGGTGCTCTGGCGCCCCCTCCCCCCCCCCCCCCCCTGACCACAGGCCCTCGGTCTGTGCCCGAGTGCCCGAATGGTCAGTCCGCCCCTGTATCCATCAATAGTCACATGTGTTCTCAGACTCTATGAAACATCCTAGGAGCATGAGGCAAGGTGCATTAGCACCGCCTAGGAAGCCGAAAGAGATTTGAAAGTCCAAGGACAGGCTTATAATACAAAGGCATCAGAAAGTCGGGACATGATTTGAATAGCACTGGAAAGCTGAAATAAAGTGTAGGGAAGGACACAGAAGAGATTTACTACAAAACTAAAAATAATGCATGGTGAACCCCCCACTACTGGCCACACCTATGTTTTGACCACTTAGTAGATATTGCTTCACCCTACTTGTCTAAAATGCCTTTCTGGGAAGAACACTGCATTTTTAGTAGGGAAATTATGGTCCTACAAAGAGAATAAGACAAGCTTTGAACCCTACAGTACAGGGCATCACATGCCCTCATTTAGATTGCAAGCCATGCTGTTGTACATGTTGTTAAGATATGTAATGACACGAAGTATGTATTTTATGCTTTGGAAATTTATACAGTGCTTATTTTTATTATTTTTCCTTTTAAGTATCTTGGATATTCTGAAAAATGAGGCAAAGGCTCTACATGGCCTTTCTGTTCTGGGAATAAAAAATGAAGATCTCATCAACTATTTACAGTTGCAAGTACATCCAGGGGAAGAAAGCTATGCTTTGGATATTCGAAATTCTGCAATTAAAGTGAGTGCTAGAAGTATATTGACTAAATATGTGTAAAGTAGTTGTAAGCTGTTATGCCTGAACTTAAAGCATTTTATCATTCGGAAATAATGAAAAGTTAAAAGCAAATAGCCAGGCACAATATAACATCATGCAAGGGAGGGATGACAAGGCAGGAAGAGGATCCCCCTTGTTTCCCTCTCTTGCATGATTTGTGCCTGGCTACTTGCTTTGAATTTTTTTTTTAATAAAATGTATTTTTTTATGATGGAAGTGTGCAACCGCTGCATCTGATTAAACATACATTAAACTACTATTTGGTAAAGCGGCACTCTTTTGTTTGGTTACTGGTCCTGTGCATCAGTCCTCTCTACATATTGCATGAAAATAATGGAAGAAGAAATTCTTGGACCAGCTACGACAGTGTGAAGGATATTGATTTCATCTATAGTAGGACATATTTCTGTAATTTATTATTACATAGAAAGTTAGTGTGCTGTAAGAGTTAAAAGAATGTGATCCACCAATCCCACAAACTGTGCAGCTTTTAACTTCTGGGACAAGGTATGGCCAGACAAATGAAGGATCACCCTACACAATGGTGCAAGACTTTTAACCACTTCAGGATCACAGTTTTTTTTTTTCCCCTTAAAAACCAAAACAATTTTTACATTTCAGCGCTCCTCCCATTCATTCAGCGATAACTTTGTTACTTATCACACTGGAATGATATACAGTGATGTGAAAAAATTATTTGCTCCCTTCCTGATTTCTTATTCTTTTGCATGTTTGTCACACTTAAATGTTTCTGCTTATCAAAAACCGTTAACTATTAGTCAAAGATAACATAATTGAACACAAAATGCAGTTTTAAATGATGGTTTTTATTATTTAGTGAGGAAAAAAAAACCTCAAAACCTACATGGCCCTGTGTGAAAAAGAAATTGCCCCCTGAACCTAATAACTGGTCGGGCCACCCTTAGCAGCAATAACTGCAATCAAACGACTTGCAACGAGTCTTTTACAGCACTCTGGAGGAATTTTGGCCCACTCATCTTTCCAGAATTGTTGTAATTCCGCTTTATTTGAGGGTTTTCTAGCATGAACCCCCTTTTTAAGGTCATGCCACAACATCTCAATAGGATTCAGGTCAGGACTTTGACTAGGCCACTCCAAAGTCCTCATTTTGTTTTTCTTCAGCCATTCAGAGGTGGATTTGCTGGTGTGTTTTGGGTCATTGTCCTGCTGCAGCACCCAAGATTGCTTCAGCTTGAGTTGACGAACAGATGGCCGGACATTCTCCTTCAGGATTTTTTGGTAGACAGTAGAATTCATGGTTCCATCTATCACAGCAAGCCTTCCAGGTCCTGAAGCAGGAAAACAACCCCAGACCATCACACTACCACCACCATATTTTACTGTTGGTATGATGTTCTTTTGCTGAAAGGCTGTGTTACTTTTACGCCAGATGTAACGGGACACGCACATTCCAAAAAGTTCAACTTTTGTCTCGTCGGTCCACAAGGTATTTTCCTAAAAGTCTTGGCAATCATTGAGATGTTTTTTAGCAAAATTGAGACGAGCCTTAATGTTCTTTTTGCTTAAAAGTGGTTTGTGCCTTGGATATCTTCCATGCAGGCCGTTTTTACCCAGTCTCTTTCTTATGGTGGAGTCGTGAACACTGACCTTAATTGAGGCAAATGAGGCCTGCAGTTCTTTAGATGTTGTCCTGGGGTCTTTTGTGGCCTCTCGGATGAGATTTCTCTGCGCTCTTGGGGTAATTTTGGTCGGCCGGCCACCCCTGGGAAGGTTCATCACTGTTCCATGTTTTTGCCATTTGTGGATAATGGCTCTCACTGTGGTTCGCTGGTGTCCCAAAGCTTTAGAAATGGCTTTATAACCTTTACCAGACTGATAGATCTCAATTACTTTTTGTTCTCATTTGTTCCTGAATTTCTTTGGATCTTGGCATGATGTCTAGCTTTTGAGGTGATTTTGGTCTACTTCTCTGTGTCAGATAGCTCCTATTTAAGTGATTTCTTGATTGAAACAGGTGTGGCAGTAATCAGGCCTGGGGGTGACTACAGAAATTGAACTTAGGTGTAATAAACCACAGTTAAGTTATTTTTTAACAAGGGGGTTAATCACTATTTCACACAGGGCCATGTAGATTTGGAGTTTTTTTTTTCACTAAATAATAAAAAACCATCATTTAAAACTGAATTTTGTGTTCAATTATGTTATCTTTGACTAATAGTTAACGGTTCTTGATGAGCAGAAACATTTAAGTGTGACAAACATGCAAAAGAATAAGAAATCAGGAAGGGGGCAAATAGTTTTTCACATCACTGTATATATTGTATTTTTCGCCACAAATTAGGCTTTCTTTGGGTGGTAGTTTTTGCTATGAATTATTTTATTTTATATGCATTGTAAAGGGAATAATGAGGAAAAAAATAAAAAAAAATTGTCTGTTTTCAGCCATTATAGTTTTAAAATAAAACGTGCTTCGATACATAAAACCCACACGTTTTATTTGCCCATTTGTCCCGGTTATTACGTTTTAATTGTGTCCTTAGTACAATGTATGGTGATAATATTTTATCTGGAAATAAAGTAGCATTTTTCCGTTTAGGGATTTTTGATACTATTTTACTTATTACAAGACTTTTTTTTCAAAATTAACAGTAATATGACATCCATATTTCCATATTAGAAAAGTACCTAAGGTAACTATTTATGTAAAAAAAGGTAAATGAAGTTATTTTTTTAACAAGTGTTTTATTTCTGTAACTGTGGGGCAGGGTTGGAAGGGGTTAAAAAGTAATAAAATAAAATAATACACTTTCTATGTAAAACAGTATACTGGTATAATTAGGTGTATTTTTAGTTTTTGGGCACAAGATGGTGCTACGGAGACCGTGTTTCTATTAATAGAACACGGAAGTGTCGGGTCTGAGAGCTTGTGTGACTTTACCAAGCTCTCTGAAGACACGGGAACGGTGATCGGGATTGAGAATAAAAGATTCTCACATCCCGATCACAGATGGAGGGGGCTGCGACGGTGGATCAAATGAAAACGGCGCGGGGATCGTGAACGCGACGGTAAGGTGACAGTACGCATATCTATCCCCCTGATCCGCACGTGAAGTTTAAAGGGGCATAGATATGCATACCAGAAATCCTAAAGTGGTTAGTGAATAAAGTTTAAAAGTATTGTATGCACTTCCATATTGTAGCTGTGCAGAAAGTGTGCATTGACCTCTCATAACAGGTTGCAGGAGAAATTGCAGACTCTAAGGTCAGTCGACAGAAAATTCCACTGTGTGCATCTTCCATTGCTCCAGGAGAAGGCTGCCCATGTCTGAGCATGCTAGAATTTGTAACATCACTGTGTTTTCCATTGCTCCGGGGGAAGGCTGCCCGTATCTGTGAAGCCCTAGATATATGTACTCTGCCGCGATTGCTCGCCAAGTGTGCAATCGCTGCTGCCAATTAGTACACTTATTGTTGAATGGGAACATGTATTCCCAAAGCCAATCAAAGTGCCTGTAATCAGTGCTCACCAGCATCAGTGAGATGGCGGTGGTCATTAATAAAGTAAAGGTAAAAACATACACCATTACTTCCTGTGTACTGTACACAGTACAAATGAATACAGTGGGGCAACATCTAGTGGGCAAATGGTAAAAATACAGCTACATAAATTAAATAAAAATAAATGAATCCCCCATTAATGAATCCCTTACCTCTCCCAATCTCCTATAGTGATCAAAATAAAACACATGAGAAAGTGATCTTTTAAAAAATATATGTAGTTACCTTAGGGACTCAACTTTTTAATATGTATGTTATGAGGGAATATTACTGTTATTTTTGTGCTGGTAGTTAGTGAAATAGATTAAACAAATACAAAACTTAAAAAATACACCTTTATTTCCAGATACAATATTGTCACTATACATTTATTTATTTATTTATTTGTTGTATTTATAAAGCGCCAACATATTACGCAGCGCTGAATACATTGTACTAGGGACATCATTTGAATGTTATAATAACCAGGACAAATGGGCATATACAATCTGAGGGCTTTAGCCACCGTTACTAACACGTTTTATTTTAAATCTTTGATGGCTGATAACTGAGAAATATTATTTTTCCATTTTTTTTCATCTAATTCCTGTTAAAATGCATTTAGAATTAAATAATTCTTAGCAAAAAGTACATCCCAAAGAAAGCCTAATTGGTGGCGAGGAAAACAACATAGATAATTTTGGTGTGATAAGTAGTGATAAAGATATTGGCAAACAAATGGGAGGAGTGCTGAAAGGGAAAAATTGCTCTAGTCCATAAGGGGGACACAACCTGTAGTGGTCAAGTGGTTAAAGTTGCATCGAATGCATTAATGGAATCATAAAAGCTACGTTTTATATACTTGTATGCTGCAGTTAATCCCTCCTGGTTTTTATTCCCTGAGACTACACAATGTGATTAATGAAGGGGTAGCTTAAAGGACCACTGCCGCGGTAATCTTAAAATTTGAAATATATGTTAACATATACATATAGGAAGTGCATTTCTCCCAGAGTAAAATGAGCCAATATTACTTTTCTCCAATGTTGCGGTCAGTTGCAGTAAATAGTAGAAATCTGACAGAACCGACAGGTTTTGGACTAGCCCATCCCCTTATGAGGATTCTCAGTGATTTCTTTATTTTCAAAAGTACTTAGTGAATGGCAGTTGCTTCGTCCAGCAGCCCAAAAAAAGTGTACGGTGAGCAGGGCCGGATTTGTACTCTTTACCGCTCTAGGCCACTATCACCAGCCGCCCCCCTCTAGTATAAGTAGTCAGATGACCCCTCCCCCCTTCCAGTATAGGTAGCCAAATGACGGCTCCCCCTTCCCTCTAGTATAGGTAGCCTGATGACCCCCCCCCCCAGTATAGGTAGCCAGATGACCCCTCCCCCCTTTCCCTCTCCAATGTAGGTAGCCAGATGACTCCCTTAATCCCTCCATCCCCCCCCCCCCCACCTTTCAGTGTAAGTAGCCAGCTCGCCTTCACACCACAGCAGCCATCTGTGTCACTCATTTCTCGGCTCCTCTCCAGTGCACAAGTCCATAGCAGCCGGCCACAATGAAAACGTGCACAGAGAGCAAGGTGGCTGCTGCACAGGCAGCTCGCCTGATCTCCCTGCCTTGCAGCATTTACAAGCTTGCAAAAGCTGCACCAGTTTAGGCCTGCTGCCTGTTACTGTTATTTTAGTACAGATGGGCTTACAATTGACAGGACACAAAAAAAAAACCCTAAACAGAAAAATTACACCTTTATATCGAAATAATATATTGGCGCCATACATTATGCTAGGAACATAATGTAAATGTTGTGATACCCGGGACTAATGGGCAGATAAAATGGGTGGGTTTTATTTATAGTAGTATTTATTTTAAAACTATAGGGGATGGAATTGGAAAAATAGTGTATTTTTTCTTTTGTATATAAAATGCACAGAAAATAATTACTGAAAAACAAGTAACACCCACAAAAAGCTTAATTTGTGGTGAAAAAAATATATATAAAAAAAAATATTGATCATTTACGTGTGATGAGTAGTGATAAAGTTATTGGCTAATGAATGGGAGGAGCGCTGACAGGGAAAAATTGCTTCCGTCCTTGAGGTGAAAACACCTGTAGGCTGAACTGGTTAAATAACTTAAGTTAAAAAATAGCTTATTTTTTACAATATACATTTTAAATGAATGTCAGTTTTTCACTATTGTAAAATTTCATCTCACCACTGATTTAGCATGCAGTGTGCATTATTAAAGAGACTCTGTAACAAAATTTTCAGCCTTATTTCTCCTATCCTATAAGTTCCTATAACAGTTCTAATGTGCTCTGGCTTACTGAAGCCTTTTCTAGTTGCACTGTCTCTTTAATATATCTTATCATCTTTTCTTTGTCAAGCTTTGTCGACCCAGAGAGGAAGGCACTGCCTCTGCTGTGATAGGGACAAATTATGCCCACCCCCTCCAGGCTCACTCCTGTGTGCTTTGTTTATTTCTCACTCACAGATAGGTCCCTGCTCTCATTCTCAGCTGTGTCTGTGAGGCTGTGGGAGGAGGGAGCTGCCTGTCACATGCTGACAATTTGTTAACCAGACACAAGTGCAGAGCCAAGACTCCTGGTTTAGAGGAAACGGCTGTGTTTATAAAGGAGTCTGAGGATTCTTGTCACGCTTCAGTGGCACAGAGGTTTATGTTTATTTACATAACATTTCTTCAATACAGAATCTCTTTAATCGATTATTATTCAATCAATTTTCTGATTGGAGAGGGATCCTTGACTTGCCATATTGGGCTGTAATCTACTCATGTTTTCTCACAAAACACAGTTGGGCAAAGTGACCATACTGGTAATAAGACAAAATTTTCGCCCACTCACAAACCGCAAATGTCAGCAGCCTGTACTTTTTGGTACCAAACACAGGCCCAGGGACAGCAGACAGACCCCCTCAGACAGCAAAGCACATAATTTGGCAGTGTTTCTTCCACAAAACACACATATTGTGGCAGCGTTACCCCACAAAATACACGTAATGCGTACATTTTCCCACAAAATGCACCTAATGTGGTAGGGTTTACCACAAAATGCACGTAATGCAGCAGTGTTCAACTCAAAATACACATAAGGCAGCAATGTCACCAGAACCCAGAAGAAAGCGTAACAATGACTGTTCTTCCTGCGGCAATTGAAAGAAAAATTGGCATGTCTCAAGATCTTATGCCCTCGATTCCAGTCAATACTGTGCTCTACCATAATAGTGTGGTACACGGCGACCTCTGTGAAGGACAGGTAGAAACTACTGAGAGTCATAAATGCCGCAGAAAGGACCATCGGTACCCACCTCCCACCACTTCACCTTCTCTACTCCTCCAAACTGCAGTCCAGGGCTACCAGGATTGCAAAACCCAGCATTGTTCCCACAAAATATACGTAAGACGGAAATGTTCCCACAAAATGCCCATAAGGCAGCAATGTTCGAACAAAATGCCCATAAGGCAGCAATTTTCCCACAAAATGCCCATAAGGTGGCAGCGTTCCCACAAAATACACGTAAGGCCCCACAAAATACTTGCAAGGCAGCAGTGTACCCACAAAAAACACATAAGGTGGCAATGTTCACACAAAATACAAACATTTGCCATAATTTCACTCCCAAAAAAAAAAACAGAAAACATAAGGCAGCATTTCTCCCTTCAAAAACACCTTAGGCAGCATTCCCTTTTAATGTTGTTTTTGTTGTTGGGTGTGCCCTCCGTTCGTCTCCCCCCTCCCTCCTACCAAGATACTGTCCCCTATTGTACCCTAATGTCCTATAAATAAAATCCATCTACTCGCCTAGCAGATGGCTCTCCTCCTCCAGCGTCGCTTCCTGATCTCCACATGTCCTGCGGTGACAGGTAGGGCTACAGGAAAATGGCACCTGAAGCCCTGCACTGGGGACATAAATAGTCTCCTGTGCAGGGCTTCAGGTGCCATTTTCCCATAGCCGTGCTGGAACTCAGTCTCCCGCAGCCTGGAGGAGAGCTGCGGCTGGCGCAGGGGGGTTTGAAATAGCTTGATGGGCCTGATTTGGCCCGCGGGAAGTAGTTTGCCCACTCCTGGTTTTTACAATACCGTAACATTTAACTACAAAAATGTGATTAAAAAACTGTATTGTACATTTTGTACTTGAAGACAACTCTGAAATGTTGTAACTCAAGTCGTTTGTAAGTTGGGGACTGTCTGTATACTGTTCCTACAAAAGGATATGAAGAGTGTAGTCTTTTGCAATTTGCAATTTCCTGGTGGAATGAGAGTGACCTCAGAATGGTAAACATTTGTTAGTAATTATTCTTGGTTGGAAAGCGCAATATTTTGTTTTGATTTCTCGACCTTCTCATATGTTGTAGTGAAAACTAATTAACTAGAAGTCTGCCATGATAAATGGCACATGTCCTTATAATGGATTAGTAAATTAAAACAAAATACTCTTTTAAACTAAGCTATATCTCTTAATTAAAAAACTGAGTTGCTAAATTACCATATTATCAATATGCATAAAATCTTGATAAAACTTAAATCTAGTCAAATTTTAGGTATTCCATCTGTGTCAGTAAGTTGATAGATGACATTTGGTATTTCATCCCATATAGCTCAGTAGCTGGTGCAATATTTTATTATCCAGTACTGACATAAGTTCCTTAGGAGGGTGAAATTAAAAAGAAAATCTGCTATTGTTTAAAACTTTTTTTTTTTTTTTTACATTTGTTAGTTCTGCTGAGGTGTTGCTATTATGTACATTTTTGTTAGCAGCCAACTATAATTTGTCATAGCTGATTGATGCAAGTATATTGTTAGCAGCCAATTGTTGCAAGCATTAGATAGATAGATAGATAGATAGATAGATAGATAGATAGATAGATAGATAGATAGATAGATAGATAGATAGATAGATAGAGTGCAATGTTCTCCCTAGAAATTTTTTCCAGCTGGGTGGCATGAAAAAGTAGGAGGGGGTGGGGGGGATGCAGGCTTGGCGCAAATCTGCTTACAGCATAGGAAGAGGATAAGGTGGCAAGCAGATGACATCCGAGTGCTCACCAAAATTAGCCGGGTGGACCACCCAGCTAAAAGAGCCTGGGAGAACACTGCAGTGGCATGCGGAAGTTTGGGTAACGCTGTTAATCATCATGATTTTCCTGTATAAATCGTTGGTTGTTACGATAAAAAATGTCAGTTAAATATATCATATAGGAGACACAGAAAGTGATATTTCAGAAGTGAAATTAAATTTATTGGATTTACAGAAAGTGTGCAATAGTTGTTTAAAATTAGGCAGGTGCATGAATTTGGGCACTACAAAAATGAAATGAAATCAATATTTAGTAGATCCTCTTTTTGCAGAAATTACAGCCTCTAAATGCTTCCTGTAGGTTCCAATGAGAGTCTCGATTCTGGTTGAAGGTATTTGTGACCATTCCTCTTTACAAAACATCTCTAGTTCAGTCAGGTTTGATGGCTTCCGAGCATGGACAGCTCTCTTTAACTCACACCACAGATCTTCAATTATATTCAGGTCTGGGTAATGAGATGGCCATTCCAGAACATTGTACTTGTTCCTCTGCATGAATTCCTTAGTGGATTTTGAGCAGTGTGTAGGGTCTTTGTCTTGTTTAAAGATCCAGCCCAGGCGCAGCTTCAGCTTTGTCACTGGTTCCTGGACATTGGTCTCCAGAATCTGGTGATACTGAGTCGAATCCATGCATCTCTCAACTTTGGCAAGATTTCCAGTCTTTGCACTGGCCACACAGCCCCTCAGCATGATGGAACCACCACCATAGTTTACTGTAGGTAGCAGGTGTTTTTCTTGAAATGCTGTGTTGTTTTTCTTCCACGCATAACTTGTTATGCCCAAATAATTCCATTTTAGTTTCAGCAGTCCACAGCAACGTATTGAAAAATGAAGCTGGCTTGTCCAAATGTGCTTTAGCATACCTCAAACGGCTCTGTTTGTGCTATGGGCGGAGAAAAGGCTTCCCTGCATACAGCATCTCCTTGTGTAAAGTGCACCGAATGGTTGAATGATGCACAGTGACTCCATCTGCAGCAAGATGATGTTGTAGGTCTTTGGTGTTGGTCTGTGGGTTGATTCTGACTGTTCTCACCATTCGTCGCTTCTGTTTATCCAAGATTTTTCTTGGACTGCCACTTCGTGCCTTAACTTGAACTGAAACTGTGGTCTTCCATTTCCTCAATATGTTCCTAACTGTGGAAACAGAGAGCTGAAATCTCTGAGACAGCTTTCTGTATCCTTCCCCTAAACCATGATGTTAACAATCTTTGTCTTCAGGTGATTTGAGAGTGTTTTTGAGAACCCCATGTTGCTACTCTTCAGATAAATTTAAAAGAGGAGGGAAACTTACAATTGATGCCCTTAAATACTCTTTCTTATAATTGGATTCACCTGTGTATGTAGGTCAGGGGTCACTGAGCTTACCAAGCCAATTTGAGTTCCAATAATTAGTTCTAACGGTTTTGGAATCAATAAAATAACAGTGCCCAAATGTATGCACCTACCTAATTTTATTTAAACAATTTGCACACTTTCTGTAAATGTAATAAACTTTATTTCACTTCTCAAATATCACTGTGTGTGTCTCCTATATGATATATTTAACTGACCTTTTTTATCGTAAAAAACTATTTATACAAGAAAATCATGACGGTTAAAGGGACTCCGAGCTCAGAAAAAAAAGGAAAGTTGTACTCACCAGGAGCTTTTTTCCAGCCCAGTGCTGGTCGGGAGGTCCCACGCCGGCGTCCTGGCTCCTCTTCTTCACCCCGCTCCGGAATGGCTGGCAGGCCGCAGCCCGGGCGACACTCTCCCGAGTGTCGGGCTGCTTCTTCCGCATATGACGCGGATTACGTCACACGCCGGCCGCCTCGCGTCATCACAGCGGCCGGCGTGAAAGTACTGCGCATGCGCGCTTTGTTCGCGCATGCACAGTACTTTCACGCCGGCCTCCGTGATGACACGAGGCGGCCGGCGTGTGACGTAATCCGCGTCATATGCGGAAGAAGCAGCCCGACACTCGGGAGAGTGTCGCCCGGGCTGCGGCCTGCCAGCCATTCCGAAGCGGGGTGAAGAAGAGGAGCCAGGATGCCGGCGTGGGACCTCCCGACCAGCACTGGGCTGGAAAAAGCCCCTGGTGAGTACAACTTTCCTTTTTTTTCTGAGCTCGGAGTCCCTTTAACAACATTGCCCAAACTTTTGCATCCCACTGTAGATAGATTCACTTACTTTTATTATTACGTACTTCCTAGAACATCCATCTTGTACAAGTATTTACACAGCTACACAGAGCAAGACCGTTTGCTTCTTGTTTTCAACACTTGGAGTAATCCGCAAGTTCTGACACTTCCAGACAGATTTTGCTGGAAACACTGTTAGATTGCACAACTTCAAAGTAAAACTCCCCTTTTGATGAGGAGAAAAAACTTCTCTAGGTACGCCGTTCATTTTAGTTTCAAAAGTTTGTATTACTATTATTGATTTAGTGCCAACATATTCCATGGCACTGTACAAAGTTAAGAAACATGGGGTACATAATAATACAGACAAATGGTATACACCAATATACAAAATACAGAATTGGTGACAAAATAAAGAATTGATGCAAAATACAGAATTGATAATTACAGTGACAAAAATAACACGATGAATAAAATGTATAATGAATTCCAAGACCCAAAAGGGGGAGAAAGCCCTGCCCTTGTGAGCTTACAATCTAAAGCAGTGGTTCTCAACCTTTTCAGTGCATGTACGACTTTGCGGGTCATGCCCGAGCGTATGAACCCCCTATGTTTTTTGTAAGCCAAAACATAATTAGACAGAGGTTGACCCAGAAATCCACATAATTGGTAACATCTCACTCACAAAAAAACACGTAATTAAGCAGTGGTTGCCCCCGAAATATACATAATTAGCCATTAATCCCTTTAAAGTGTAACTGTCTGGCATAAAATCAAAAATGAATTATTTATTTTTATCTGGTAAACAAGTAATAAGGATGCTAACCAGGCAATCCAAAAGTTAAAATCACTGTTACTTTTCTTGTTTATAAATTATCATTCCCCAGTTTACCTGACTCTTATTTGGTACACAAAAAGGAAGTTGCAGGGCATGCTGGGTTGTCCTTTTTTTGCTTCTCTATTTCCCCTCACACTTAACTAACTCCCCCCCCCCCCCCCCACACACCTCTGTACCTCTTTGATTGCCCAATATTTCTCATGCTGAGACAATGCACTTTCTATAGTGACGGGCGGGCAAATCAGGCAGAGGAGAGTAAGGGAGGAAATTGCATCATGATTGGCTTCAAAATAGCCAGAAGGATTGTTTTTTTATGTAGAAAATCAATAAAATCAAAACATGGACAGTGCAATACATATGTTATGTAAGTAGAGCAAGTATTTATCTACATATGTTTTTTTTTTCTGAGATAGTATGACTGACAGCTCCTCTTTGAAAAAAAAAACACATTAGGCAGCATTTCCCCTATAAAATATATTAGGCAGAGTTCCCCTTTTAACTTTTTTTTCTTTCCCTGCAGTAAGTGCCTCCTAATGGGAGTAGTCACCCTTCGCTCTGGGTTTATCTACTGATATGATGTGGCTCCAGATAGTAAAACCAACACTTCCTTGTTGTAAATGGTACATTAATGTCAAGCACAGCTTTGGCTAAAGCTACTATGTTTAGATTGCAACTGGTTTTCCAGCTTTACCAAATCTTCCACTTTTGGTCTTCGCTTGGACCCGGGATGTCAAACCGCTTCTTTGAGGGCCGAGTTCTCACACATTTTTGACACAGCTCAAATCAATTGATGGGTCTGAATCAGGAATGGTGTGTGGTCCATCAGGTAGAACACATTCCTCTCTTTCTCAGTCCATCCTTAACACTGGCATGGATCTGGCCCTCCAGGCCTGGAGTTCAACACCTGGGGCTTAGACAAATCCCTGGAGATTTAGGTTACTTTGAACTGATATTCGGACTTCATGGCAGGTTCTTTTGGATCAAATAATTTCTGTTTTTTTTTTCAGTGGATTAATGATATTGAAACTGATCACAAGTATTCAGCATGGCCATCAAGCATCCAGGAATTATTGAGGCCAGGATTCCCTGGAGCCATACGTCCCATCAGGCGCAACTTTTTTAATTTGGTGAGTACGGTGTGGCATTCATGGTCTTTTCATCATATTTGGAGTTAAGCATTTAACATACATGCTCCAGCCCAATACACATTGGGGTGATTTACTGAAAAAGGTATGCATTGATTTTGAGTTGTGCATAAAGGATAACTGAAGTGAGAGGCATATGGAGGCTGCCATATATTTCCTTTTAAGCAATATCGGTTGCCTGGCTATCCTGCAGATCAACTGCCTCTAGCACTTTTAGCCATAGGCCCTGAATAAGCATGCAGCAGATCAGGTGTTCCTGACAAGTTTAGCTGCATGCTTGTTTATGGTCTGATTCAGATACTACTGCAGCCAAATAGACCAGCTGGGCTGCGAGGCAACTGGTATTGTCTGAAATGAAATACATATGGCAGCCTCCACCTCCATAGACTGCTCACTACAGATGTCCTTTTTTTTTTTTTTTTACAGTAAAAATTTTTATTGATTTTTTTTTGAAAAAGTACAGCATGGCAATTTTCCAGTTTGGATAAAAGTTGCAATAATACAGTACATATAAGTACATCAATTATAGCATATAGAAACACCAATAAGCAATTTAAAATCGATATTACCAACTGCAAGTATATTGCAGTCTGTGATTGTTGTTGTCACATCTGAAGTTACCACGGTGTAGGTGAAGAAGAAGAAAAGAAAATAGGAAAAGTTGACTGCCGGCTCCCAGGGCCCCCCACCCCAAGCAATGCCACTCGAAAAAAAATTACTCCAGAATTGGAATGAAATCCGAGTCTGTAGGATCCATTATTTTGCTTTCCCACGCTCCACAAACCTTATAGTATTTTTTGGGACAACGCCTATTTATGTATGTAGTTTTGTATAACGGGAGAGAACCGTTAATTGATTTTGCCCATAACCCTAACGTTGGAACATTGGACTTTTTCCAAAGTTTAAGAATTTTTTTTCTAGCTTGGAAACAGAGTTCTTATCAATATCTGCTTATGTTTAGTAAGTGTGGCTACCTCCAGTTTACCCAAAAACATGAGACACGGGTCCAGGGCAAGGCTGATCTTCAATAGTTTGTTTATTATTGACAGTACATCCTTCCAGAAGGGAACAATCATAGGGCAGGACCAAAATATGTGTGTAAATGATCCCAATTCCGTATGACATCTCCAGCATCTATCTGAAATTGAGTGGTCCATTTTATGCATACGTTCCAGGGTGTAGTAAGCATTATGTAAGAATTTGGTCTGTATTAATTGGTCCCTTGCCGAGATAACCGATGTAGGGTAAAATTCTAATACTTCATCCCAGTCGTCCCTTTCTAAATCTGTTACCACTAGTTGCCACTTTTGGAAACATTTGTCTAGCCTGTCGTTATTTAGAGTCAGGAGTGCCAAGTAAATTGCTGAGAGTGTTTTTGGCAGGTCTCTGGTTAGTAGTAGCTGCTCTAAATCGTCCATATTAAGGGATGGGGGAGATTTGCCAAATTGTGAGTTGTAAGCATGACTTAGCTAGAGGTATCGGAAAAGATGTGAATTTGGAAGGTTGGATTGTTTCAAAGTATCAAATGGAATAATAGCTTGCTCCTGTTGAATATGGGCTAAAGTTTTGATCCCAAAGCCGGCCCAAGCTATTGGGTCTGGAATTGTTAAGAACTGCTGAAGACGTACATTTCCCCAGAGCGGAGTTTGGGATGAAAGCACTTGTTCCCTTGCTAGCAGGGCCCTAGCCACCTCCCATGCCCTCCACACTGTTACCATAGCCTGAGTTGCCCTCGGAGAGCCCTTAGGACCCCTATAAGGCAAATTTGTTAGTTGCTCATAAGAGCCAAGTATCGCAGCTTCCGCTGTAATAGCAGGGTTATGATCATTTTGGGAAAACCACCAGCGAGCGGTCACTAGTAGGGAAGCCCAAAAATATTTTTGAAATTGGGGCAACAGATGTCCTTTAAGTCGAGGGCAATTGTGCAGAAAAACTATATTTCCTGGACAGAGATGGCGGCATACTCCTGGGTTAGGCTCCACCCCCTGACTCCATAGGACAGTTTGCTAATAAATTAAACAACCCCCTCCCCCCCCCCCCCCCCCCATTCTCTTTTTTTCTGTCCTCGCATGGACAGGTTTGCTTTTTCTATTTTTTGATTATCTGCCGTTTTTGTTTACTTGTGTTACCGTTTTATTTTTTGGCAGTACTAGACAGGTTCAGCCTCTCCCGCTCGGTGGCGAGCATTGCGGCCTCTAAAGGGGGCTTAGATATGCAGGGGCACTTCCCTTAGAGCCGCTCCCTGGTGCTGGTAGCAGGCGTTTCTATCTGCCATTGCGGGTTCTTCCGCCCTCTCTACCTCTCTATCGTGACTACGTGACGTCACTGTTCTCGCGAGAGTTCAGCAACCTTCAAGATTGGCCAAACAGGAACAGAAGATCAGCGTCATTCCCGGAAGCAGCCAGAGCGGGTGGCAGCGTGGTAGCTGCGGTACCACTCAGAAGCATTTGGGGAGACGTTTCTGCTGTTTACAGCTTGACAGCTACAGTGTACCTTGACTTACAGGCTCTAGCCTGGGGTTTGGAGGTAGGAAGCATGGAAGCGGTCCCTTCAGGACAGGTAATATGCATTATTCCTTTTTATTTATTCCTGTGTATGTTTTCTTTTAAAGATGGAGGTACTGTTCTTAGCTGGTTTCAGACCTTCCTATCTGGCAGGACACAGCAAGTATGTCTGGGCACACACTACTCTAATCCAGTGCCACTTGCCTATGGAGTTCCACAGGGTTCTGTACTATCACCATTACTCTTTGCAGTCTACATGCTCCCACTGGGCAAAATAATCCAGAACTATGGTTTAGGATACCATTGTTATGCAGATGACACACAACTGTATCTGTCCTTCAAGCCTGGCACCCAAGACCCATCAGCATCCATAAATGCGTGTCTAGTGGATTTACAAAATTGGATGAACACCAGCTGGCTAAGGCTGAACTCTGACAAAACAGAGGTGTTGGTGGTAGGTGGTCCACACATGATGGATAAAGTTCAAAACGCTCACCACCTCAAACTAGCAATTGGGGGAGATACTGTACAGTATAAAGACTCTGTGTGAAACCTTGGGGTGATCCTGGATGGAAATCTAAAACTCAGACAGCAGGTATCAGCTGTCGTCAAGTCTTCCTTCTTCCATCTAAGAAATATAGCGAAAATCAAACACCTTATCCCAGCTGAAGACCTACCTGCCCTGGTTCACGCATTTGTATCCTCCCGCCTAGACTACTGCAACGCCCTGTTAATCGGATCTACAGATAAGGTTCTGCGCCCCTTACAGCTAGTACAGAATGCTGCAGCCAGACTCCTAGCCAATGCCCCCCGCAGCTCACACATCACCCCAGTACTGCAAACTCTTCACTGGTTGCCAGTAAAATGGAGAATCATTTTAAGATCTGCCTGCTGACATTCAAGGCTCTACACCACATGGGACCCAAATACATAGCGGATCTATTGGAACTTTATGCCCCTCCACGCACCCTCCGCTCTGCCAACAAGATGAAGCTGGTTATTCCCAGGATACACTTAACATTTGGTGCTCAGGCCTTTTCCTATGCAGCCCCTACTCTATGGAACTCACTTCCACAATCAGTACGAGAGGCTTCTTCTCTGGACAGCTTTAAAAAAAGGCTAAAAACTCACCTCTTTTCCCTAGCCTTTGAGACTGCATAATGCAGGGTCACAGCGCTTTGAGTCCCCAGGGAGAAAAGCGCTATATAAATATTATTGTTATTGTTATTGTTGTTATTCTGTGCAGGAAGTTTCTAAGGCTCTGGGGAGCTTTTTGCGTGAGGTTTGTCACTCCTCTATTATTTTATACAGCACCAGGGTGTTCTATGTAGTGTATTTTGCACATGGGGTTAAGAGTGCTATCTCCCTTAGACTCTAATGCAGATCTTTTTAGTGGGAGCATATCTTTTTGTGTATCCACAGTCCTCAAGAGGGAGAAAGGAGGAGCATGGGGTCTGAAAGTCGCCAATCCTCTGATGTGCCTCGTTCTCGTTCAAAGTCTAGAAGAGAAGAGCACATCAAGAAAAGAATCTCCTAAGAAGCACAACAAAAAGTCTGATAAAAAAGACAGTCGCCCCAGAGGCGTCGCTCTAAAAGACGATCTCTAAGCAGGAGCAGGTCTCCTAGGAGATACTATTCTAGTAGATATTATGGCTCCCGCAGGAGCCGTTCAGAGGCACAGACATTATTCTAGGAGATCTTCTTCAAGAGACTATTCTCCAGATTATAGATCTTACAGATACAGATCGGAGAGGCGTTCTTATAGCCCTCATCAGAGGCGTAGGTCTCCAGTGGAGCCAAACGAAACTACTAGATATGTTCAGCCAGAAAAGTCATGTGGTCAACCGGCTATGCCAGACAAAATGGTGTGTGTGTGTCTTGTTTTATGGAGTTAGGAAGAGAAAAGTAGTCTGACAATCAGCAAGTAATGTCTTTCATCCAGCAAGCAGTGCAAGAATTATTTAATAAACTTTCTGCAGCTCAAGTGACATCTGCAACGCAGCAGATTCAGTCCGAGGAAGCTTCAACCTCGGCAGTTCTGCCACCGATGGGGTTGGACTTTGCAATGATCCCAGCTTTTGTTTCGGAAATAAAATCAACAATAGGTTGGGAGGAGGATAAGGCAGCATCACAGGAACCTGACAAATACTATCCCCACCTGGATAAGCAGCCAAACAACTTTCCTTTAAAGCGGTATCGTCACCATAAAAATCAAATTTCAACAGCAACTGGTCTGAGTGTATTAAGTGATGAAGATGCTATTCTTGTATTCAAAACTTTCAAAACTTTTTCTGCTGTTATGATTTGGAGTTATCACATACTTAAGGAGCACTGGCTCTTTAGTAGTCGTTGCCAAAGAATTGCATGCTGGGGGTTCTTTTTATCTATAATCTATTCCTCCTCTTCCCTTTATTTCCCTGCTAGCTGCTTATCTGAAACCTGATCCCCTACTCACTTGTGTTTACAAGCAAGGCTGAGGTGACTCAGTGATTGGAGGAGACAAGAAAAAAAATAAAGGGCAGAAATGACATCACGAGTTAGCCTTAACTGTGGGCAAAAGACATGGCCCCCACCAGGAACAGAATTCTCATCATTTACTATACAACATTCACTGAAATCAAACCGTGGACAGTATAATACATGTGTTATGCAAGTAGCTCAAGTATTTATCTACTTATATATGTGTTTTTTTTCCCCGGCATATTATGGCTGATCGTACTGCTTTAATGAGAGTAATTAAAGAAATCTTTGCAAAAGAGTGGAGTAAAGTAGATCGAAAACCATCACTTGCAAATCGCTTTGCAAAACTGTACCCATTAAGTGATGGAGATGCTAAGGTTATGGAATCACCACCAGTGGTGGATGCATCTATCATGAGGCTGGCGCGTCATGTGACTTTGCCCATGGACAATGCTGTGTCTTTCAGCAATCCTCTTGACAGAAAAGTGGATACTGATATTAAAAAGGCGTTTCTGGCAGCCGGAGCAGCATGCAGACCAGCGGTAGCCTTAACCTCTCTGCCAAAGGCTGCAAAAGTGTGGATAGAAAATATTGAAATAGCTCTAAATTCCGATGCTGATAGGCAAGATATAATAAAAGCCGTGGACAAATTCAAATTGACCAGTGACTTTATGGGAGAGGCAGCCATAGACACCATCAGGTCTTCTGCTAGAGCAATGCTTCATAATGTAACAGCAAAAAGGGCTCTTTGGCTAAAACCGTGGTCAGCAGACCAATCGTCCAGGAACAATTGGTGTAGAATCTCTTTCAATGGAAAGCCTCTGTTTGGTCCAGAAATAGATAACGCAAGAGCAAAAGTAACTGGAGAAAAATCGGGATTGTTACCCCAGGACAGGAAAACTCATCCTTTTTGTCAGCAAACATCTAGGAAGCCAGCTTCTACAAGATTTCAGCAAGCAAAATCGTATAGGCCAGGGAAACAATTCAACAAGAACTGGAAGGGTTCGCAGTCATCCTTAAGTCAGGAAAACCTAAATCTACCCTCAGATCTGGACAGAATCAGAAGTCATTCTGAAGGTACGTCCACCCAGACACTCCCTGTAGGAGCAAGATTGCGCTACTTTTGGAAGAGCTGGGTGGAATCAATAGACGATCCCTGGGTTCGGAGAACCTTAGAAAAAGGTCATTCATGGAGATTCAAAAGGACTCCTTCACTAGCAAAATTTGTGGAAACAAAGTTACCAAGAAATATACAGAAACGCCAGGTGTTGGTAGAATATGTTGACTCCCTGATACAGGGGGAAGCAGTACTTCCGGTTCCTCGCGAAAAGAAGTTCAGGGGAATATATTCTCCTTTATTTTTAGTTCCAAAGACGTCAGGGGGATGGAGGCCGGTGTTAGACCTAAAATTCCTAAACAAGCATATAAGAATCCACCATTTCAAAATGGAATCCTTACAGACTATAGTAAAAATGGTGAAGATAGGAGACTGGATGTCAACAGTCGATCTCTCGGATGCCTATCTACACATACCAATCAGAAACAGCTTTCAGAAATATCTAAGATTCTCAATCAACAACAAGCATTGGCAGTTCCAGAGTCTGCCATTTGGTCTCTTGACGGCACCCAGAACCTTTTTGAAGGTACTTCTTCCTGTTAATAGCTTCTTTGAGACAGAAAGGTCTAAGGGTTTTTCATTACCTAGACGATATCCTACTTGTCAATCAGGATCGGACAGTTGTGCTGCAACATCAGCAACTGCTTCTGGAGGAATTAGAGAGATAGAGATGGTTGGTGAACTTTCAGAAAAGCCAGCTGACTCCTTCCCAGGACATGATATTCCTGGGTGCCAGGTTCATCACCAAGGAGAACAAAGTATGCTTGCCCATTCAGAAGATCATTATGATTCAGCAAAAGGTGAAGGCAATACTGTCACAGCGCACCATTCTAGCCAAACAGTGTCTGTCTGCTAGGAACATTCTCTTCAGTAATTCCAATGGTGAAGTGGGCACATTGGCATCTAAGAGTGTTTCAGCCTTTTACCACCTCCCATGTGAAAGTGTAACATCTATATTCCCTATGCCCACATATATGAATACCTCTTATAAACAAACGATCTAACTGACTTAATACACAAAAAGTATTGCAATGTTTAAACACAAATGGTCTGCTTGTACATTACAACTATATTTGAAGATGGTTGTATGAATATATGTCATTTATCTCCTTTATTGTAATATTACTGTATTATACTGTACACATTGTATTACCTCACCTTGTATCCTGTTAACTTTCAATAAATGAACCTTTGTTTACTGAAAAAGTGTTTCAGAATTTTTTTCTTAAATCATGAAACAAAAGGAATCTGTTACAGAAGTTCATCCTACCCTTATCGGTAAAGAATTCCCTTTATTGGTGGACTTGCAGAGATCATTTGCAGCTATGCCATCAGATTCAGCAGGAAGAGCCTCTTGTGATCACAACAGATGCAAGTTTGAAAGGATGGGGGGCGAACTGCAAGGATGTGTGTGTCCAGGAGAAGTGGAAGATCTGTCCTCATCAGACTCCGTCGAACATTCTGGAGCTCAAGGCAGCCTTCTTAGCTCTGAGGGCCTTCTGTCACTTGATTATAGGCAGGTCAGTCCTGCTCCAGATAGACAATACAACAGCCGTCTCCTATATCAGAAGGCAAGGGGGGACAAGGAGTCAATCCATGCTGCAAGAGACTACGCACATCATGAATTGGGCACAGAACGATCTTTCGAACCTGTCGGCAGTTTACCTTCCAGGGTCTCAGAATATTCTAGCAGATCAGCTCAGCATACAGTTCTCCAGTGCTCACGACTGGGCCCTGAACCAGAGTGTGTTTCAGGAAATCATTCAGAAATGGGGTCTTCCGCAGGTGGATCTCTTTGCGTCTTACGAGAACACGAAGTTGAAATTATTTTCTCGGCTTCATCATCCAGCAGCATTGGGGACGGATTGCCTAGCTCATCCATGGACATTCAAACTCTGCTATGCCTTCCCTCCGTTCCCGATGATTACGAGATACCTCTAGAAGCTATTGAAGGAATCATGGATGATCATAGCTATATTGCCTTATGTGCCATGGAGACCGTGGTTTACACTTCTACTGGAGAGGAGTGTGGAGGAACCATGGCAGCTTCCAGCAGTTCCGGATCTGCTTTATCAGGGGAGTTTTCTATACCCCAACAGCAGCAACCTCAGTTTGATGGCGTGGAGGTTGAGAGGAAGAAGTATAGAGACCTAGCATGTTCAGAGGAAGTGACCGCTACTTTATTAAAAACGAGGAAAACATCTACTAATACCACATATCACAGAATATGGGAGAGATTTGCATTATTTGCTGTTTCAAAAAACTTTGATATGCTTAATTCAAGAGTACAGGATATCCTTAACTTCCTTCAGACAGGAGTGGATAAGCAGTTGAGCCTATCAGCCATTAAAGTGCAGATATCTGCACTGACTAACGAAAGATGGGCTTTTAACCCCTTGGTAATGCAGTTCGTTCAAGGAGTACAGAAGATCAGGCCTCCCCGAAAACCGTTCTTCCCGCAGTGGGATTTATGTATGGTCTTAGACATCCTGAAAAACCCTCCTTTTCATCCAGTGGAGTCGGCCTCTTTATGGAATATACAGTAGCTTGCAAAAGTATTCGGCCCCCTTGAAGTTTTCCACATTTTGTCACATTACTGCCACAAACATGAAGCAATTTTTTTGGAATTCCACATGAAAGACCAATACAAAGTGGTGTACACGTGAGAAGTGGAACGAAAATCATACTTGATTCCAAACATTTTTTTTTTTTACAAATAAATAACTGCAAAGTGGTGTGTGCATAATTATTCAGCCCCCTTTGATCTGAGTGCAGTCAGTTGCCTATAGACATTGCCTGATGAGTGCTAATGACTAAATAGAGTGCACCTGTGTGTAATCTAATGTCAGTACAAATACAGCTGCTCTGTAAGGGCCTCAGAGGTAGTCTAAGAGAATATTGGGAGCAACAACACCATGAAGTCCAAAGAACACTCCAGACAGGTCAGGGATAAAGTTATTGAGAAATTTAAAGCAGGCTTAGGTTACAAAAAGATTTCCAAAGCCTTGAACATCCCACTGAGCACTGTTCAAGCGATCATTCAGAAATAGGAGTATAGCACAACTGTAAACCTACCAAGACAAGGCCATCCACCTAAACTCACAGGCCGAACAAGGAGAGCACTGATCAGAAATGCAGTCAAGAGGCCCATGGTGACTCTGGACGAGCTGCAGAGATCTACAGCTCAGATGGGAGACTCTGTCCATAGGACAACTATTAGTCATGCACTGTACAAAGTTGGCCTTTATGGAAGAGTGGCAAGAAGAAAGCCATTGTTAACAGAAAAGCATAAGAAGTCCTGTTTGCAGTTTGCCACAAGCCATGTGGGGGACACAGCAACCATGTGGAAGAAAGTGCTCTGGGCAGATGAGACCAAAATGGAACTTTTTGGCCAAAATGCAAAACGCTATGTGTGGCGGAAAACGAACACTGCACATCACTCTGAACACACCATCCTCACTGTCAAATATGGTGGTGACAGCATCATGCTCGGGGGTGCATCTCTTCAGCAGGGACAGGAAAGCTGGTCAGAGTTGATGGGAAGATGGATGGAGCCAAATACAGGGCAAACTTGGAAGAAAACCTCTTGGAGACTGCAAAAGACTTGAGACTGGGACGGAGGTTCACCTTCCAGCAGGACAATGACCCTAAACATAAAGCCAGGACAACAATGGAATGGTTTAAAACAAAACAGATCTATGTGTTAGAATGGCCCAGTCAAAGTCAAGATCTAAATCCAATCGAGAATCTGTGGCAAGATCTGAAAACTGCTGTTCACAAACGCTGTCCATCTAATCTGACTGAGCTGGAGCTGTTTTGCAAAGAAGATTGGGCAAGGATTTCAGTCTCTAGATGTGCAAAGCTGGTAGAGACATACCCTAAAAGACTGGCAGCTGTAAGTGCAGCAAAAGGTGGTTCTACAAAGTATTGACTCAGGGGGCTGAATAATTATGCACACCCCACTTTGCAGTTATTTATTTATAAAAATGGTTGGAATCCTGTATGATTTTCGATCCACTTCTCACGTGTACACCACTTTGTATTGGTCTTTCATGTGGAATTCCAATAAAATTGATGCACATTTGTGGCAGTAATGTGACAAAATGTGGAAAACTTCAAGGGGGCCGAATACTTTTGCAAGCCACTGTAACTCTAAAAACAATCTTTCTTGTGGCCATAGCTTCGGCAAAAAGTTTCAGCCTTGCAGGCTCTGGAATGCTCTCAGAACCTTCTCCAGTTTTATCCGGATAGGCTAGTGATCAGACCAGTACTTCAGCATAATCCAAAAGTAGCATCCTCTTTTTCATATAAATCAGGAAGTAACATTGCCAACTTTCCCTGTGGATCATGAGTGTTACCCATTGGATGTTGGGAGGAGTGTGAGAGCCTACTTAGATAATACAGTCCAGTTCAGATTGTCTCTTTATTAACATTCAGGGTCCTAAAAAAGGACATCCAGTGACATCAAGAACCATTGCTAGTTGGCTAGTAAAGATGATTCAACAGAGCTACAGAATAAAAGGTTTTAATGTACTGGAGGAAATCCATGCTCATTCAACTAGAGGAATGGCTGCCTCATGGGCATCTTTCTCAAAAGTATCAGTTGAAACCATTTGTAGGGCAGCTAGCTGGTCCTCTTCTCATACTTTCTTAATGGATTATCATGTTGATCCTGCTTCTCCCACTACTCTGGAGTTTGGAAAAGCTGTTTTGTCTTCAGTTGATAAATAAATTGTTTTGTTTTGCATTCCCTCCCTCTTGTGATATTTTATGTCCCAGCAGTAATCCGCCATCTCTGTCCAGGAAACAGGAAAATTGAATACTCACCTTTCGGTAATTGTCCTTTCCTGGAACATAAGATGGCATACGATTCCCTCCCTCCTGTCCGTTCGAGGACTGATTTTCACAAAAATGGCCGGGTAGGGGGGGGGGTGTTTAATTTACTAGCAAACGGTCCTATGGGGTCAGGGGGTGGAGCCTAACACAGGAGTATGCCGTCATCTTCTGTTCCGGGAAAGGAAAATTACCGAAAGGTGAGTATCCAATTTTCCTGTTTTTAAACTTCTCCTGACTCCTGACTGGATGTTTGATGTAAACGGGGTGGAACTTCACTGCACATTGGCCTCAATTCACTAAACTTATTTCCTGTCTTTAATAACTCTTCTAGAGTTGTTACCATGGTGATAAGGCATGTAGTATTCAGGAAACATTTTACCTCAGGCAAGCCTAAAGTTAACTCTTCTGTCTTTAAATTAACTCTCCAATCCTTAAAATAACTCCAGAGTTAAAGACAGGCTGTTAATTAGCTGCATGTGAAAATAACTACAGAGGAGGTAAATTAACTACAGAGGAGGTAAATTAACTACAGAGGAGGTAAATTAACTACAGGAGAGGTAACTTAAGGAATGAAGAGGTAAGATAACTCTCTCACGTGTGGAGGTAAGTTTTCTCTTGCCTTATTATCTCTAGCATGATCTTAGTGAATTGAGGCCATTGTCTTTAGTATATCACGGCCATTGTGTTTAGGTATATTTAAATGAAGTCCTGGGTACTGTATTTTTGTGCCTTGACCTGTACCATTACTTTCTTGATATGCACAACATATGTGAAAATAAATCAAAATATATAAGAAATGCATGTTTGCTTGTGGGTTGAATAGTTCCAAAATTATTCATGTAATGGTTTTATAGTAAAAAATAGTCTTTTGCAATATCAAAATGCATAAGCAGGCATCTTCCTTCTATAATAACTAATATGTATGATAATTTCTTAGTGGAATACTGGCCTCTGTGATCTTTTCAGGATTATAAGATACAATTTATATGATGGACTAAAGTCTTGTATGAACTTGTATTTATTTTTTGCATCTTGATCAGCTTTTCTAAAGCACTTTAGACTGATCTTAAATGTCAATTTTGAATATGATCTTTCAAGCAATGCTAAAATGTATCTCCACTTTGCCAAAGATAGAAAAAAGGCCTTAAATGATCTCTATAAAGATTAAATATATTAACAAGCTGCTGTTGTACATTATTACACAGCCATGCCTGTGATTATTCAGGTGTTTCACAGGGCACTGCTCAGCAACTCTGAATATTTCATCGTGAAAGCTGCCTTGCTTTGCTCTCTGTTAAGAGAGTCTGAAGCCTTTTAAAAATCCTCTTTTTATTAGACATTTATGGAAAGCAGTATCAGCCTAGCTAAAACGCAGCATTCCTGCGGCAGAATGATGTAATTATACCCCCCAAATCCCCGGGGAAAATTTCGGGGAGTGCTTCCGTGTAGTGGCAGAGCTTTGTGCTGTAGCTCTGCCTATACTCTCGTCAATCCCCTCTGATCACCGCCACTCCCCGCCCCTCTCAGCCTTCTTTCACTGAGGGGAGCTGGATTTGGGGAAAACAGATATTGGTACCCGCATTTTAGGTATCTGCTTAGTGAGCGCTAATGTCAAATCCAAGGGTCCCAGATTAATCGTGTACTCAAGGTGTCTGTTTCCGACTATTTTATACTACATATTATATAGCATTGCTTTCATGGTGACTGTGATTTATATATGTTTTAAAAAGATTTTCATGTCTTTTTTTTTTATGTAGAATAAAGTTGTTGGTTCATCATTCATATAGCTTTACAATGTGGTGTTGCAGTATTAGGAATTCTCTTTTAGTGCTATAAAATATCCAAAAGCGATAGCGATAAACATTTCATTTTGAACAAATGTGATCTGTTAACTTTTTTTTTTTATCAAGACAAATGATCATCCCCTACCGATATGACTGCAGCTACTTCTAACTTTTCTATGCCAAATATCATGTCATATTTTTCTGTTTAGTTCAGTTCCTTTTTTTAATATCCTAAATTTTAAATATAAAATTGAAGCATCTGCTGCGAACAAAGTTATTGAATCACTAATGAGATAACCAGAAAATAAATACAATTAGTTGCTGCTGTTAGGAAGAAAATATGACAAAGATTAATGATGTACAATAGGCTCTCAAAAAAAAAAAAAATACTTGCCATCTGCTTTAATCATAGCATCAGTTTATGCAACATACACAGGAATGTTTTGTTAGTAGTGCAGTGTAGAAGAAGTAAAAGTCATTCTAACCTTCTGGAAAGAGCCAGAGTAAAAATACCAGGATCTTTAATATCAGCCTATTTGAGTTTAGTGTCACCATCTTGGCACAGGTGTTTTTTGGTCCACAGATGCTTGTGCAGATATACTGATCTGGGCCTTAAACCTTTTGAGTTTCATAGAAACTTTAACATCTCTATAGGGTAATAGCTGATTTATATTCTAAACCTATTCTCATTTCCAGTGTTGAGAACTTTTAAGCAGTAAGAACAGAGCTGCTGTTTAGACCCATTTGCAACGCCAAGTGACATCCAAAACGGCATAAAACCATCAAAGATTCCACCTGTGTGCAACCAAACTATTTGCCTTAATCCATGATGCCCTGTGTGGGGCTTTGTGAGATACTAGGTGATACGGGTTAGAAAGTAGCGTTCCCAGGTGTCGCACCACACAAGTCCACGGCTGCCATTCCTCCAAGGGCAGAAGCAACTTTCATCTGTAAACAATACCCAATGCCATTTATTGGTCCAGTTGCGATAATGGCGATATCACACCAAACGTGCAGTACTGTGTCATAGTCTCATTGGCACTCCAGTGGCTGACCACTGTGTGTGCAGCTGTACATCATTCAGCCTATTGCAAATGGTTTGCTTGTGCACAGATGCAACTGTTTATGGTAGCAGGCTTTTCTGGATATCACGTCATTGCAAATGGTTGTTCAGTGAATCTCAGTCTGTGCGCTCTGTTGTGCGCCTGTTCAGTTTACTCCCTCTTGGTGTTTTTTCTGATGTTCCTGCATCCTATCAAGCTGCACATTGCTGGAAGGTACAAAATGCCCAACATTTTAATCTTTCCTTTTTTTTTTTTTTTTTGTTCTTCTACTTTAAATTTCTTTTGTTTAGTTTTTTTTTATTTTTTCTTTATTTTTTCCTTCTTTTCTAAGAAAATGTTTATTGCAAAGCCATCCGCCACACTACCGCTAGACTCTGCTGCTACGCTACCAGGGAGCCTCAGCATAAAGCATCTTTAATTATAAAAATGGTATTGGCTTCTACTGCATATAAACTTTTATATATGTATGCCGGGGTAAAAAAATGCAATATTTACCTGGGCGGTGACAGACATCTGGTAGTCCCTTTATTATTAGGAGGCACCTCCAGATTCCATCATGATCCCCCCCACCCCCAACATTCCCCCTCCCCTCCGGGCCTACCTTCACATGCCTGGGGTATTTACACCCACCTCTCCAAGCACCGAGGTGGTGCTATTAGCGAGGATGAAGGGGAAGGTTGTTACTTTTTTTTTTTTTGCTTTTCTTGCACAGTCCTATTCCCAGGTCATACACCGTAGGGGCTCATATTGCTCAAGAAGTGGAGTTCTGTAATGCATACAATAGCCTGAATGAGACACACAAGAGGTTAGGAGATGCTAGAGGTTGGGGACATGCAAATTTATTTCAAAATAAGGTGACGAGGCAGCAGATGCGGCATCACAAGGCCGATTCCCGAGAGACTTCATGCTGAATTCTTTCAGAAATTGGTCTGCTGATGTATGGGCACGCTACAGAGCTCTCTCTGATCAGATTCGATCAGAGAGAGATTTGTCTCTTGGTCGATCTGCAGCATTGCAAATGTTCCCATATAAGACTGGACCCCAAAACGGATTATATCCAAATCCTTTTTATTCCATAAATGCGGAGATACAACATACAGACTAGCACAACGTTTTGAGAAAGGGCAACAGGCCTGAAACGTTGTGCTAGTCTGTATGTTGTTTCTGGTCATTTATAGGTAGGCGCTCAGATATTTCTCATTTGATAGGAGCACTTTCACAATATATGTATATGGGGTTTCCCCCCTTTAGGCATAGACTCACCAGACCAGGTGCGGCCTTCCGAGTCGGTAACAGCATCCGAGGTATTGGCCAACTCGCAGCCTAGCTGGCACTCTTTCCACCCGGTCTTCTTATGGCTGTTAGTGAAAAAATAGGCTCCACATCCCGTAAAAGCGTATAAAAAGGTTTATTCCTCAAAAAAATACTCTGTACAGCAATTCAGGCGTAGTATGCCTTTCAGGCACATCTGATAGTAAAAAAAACTGCTTCCAGCAGTCTGCTAGTATAACAAATGCTCCCGGCAGTAGTTGGGGGATGCTATTGGTAGTAAACACTCATCCACAGACCTGCCACATGAATTGGTATCAGGCCTCCTCCCAGCCAAGCCTCTGTCACTAGTGCTAGTGACAGCTAGTGACAGAGGCTTGGCTGGGAGGGAGCCTGATACCAGACCTGATAAAATCCCTGACTGAGCATTCAGTTTGGCTTTGCTATAATGACTCAGCTATAATGATTCCTGAGCAGAGCCAGCAGGGGGCAGGCTTGGACTTGAAAAGACATGGGAGAACACAGAGTGAGCTATAAATATTCCTGATCAAAGCCAGACTGAATGCTCAGTTGGGATTTTATCAGGGCTGATTAGAAGCAAGCTGTGCAGTGCAGAATGAAGCAGAAAGCAAGGTAGGTGTTTTCTCTATATATGGTAAAATACATGAGGGTGCTTCGTCTCTGGTTCCCTTTAAATGTCAATAATTTTAAGGCAGTGGCCACACTAATGTAGACATTTGAATTTCCAAGTTAAAGGGAGTATGAATTGTGAGATGCTATGTGATCTCTTCCAATGTTTCATTCCTCTAGTTTGCCACTGTACGAGTAAAATTGAGGGTGACTAAAAGATAAGGAACCCATGTGTCCATAGATGAATATAAAACTACTGTAAGCTTAACTTTATTTTGGAAATAAAATTAACGCTTTGTTCTTGCATGAATATCTCCTCTTTCGTTAAAGTTGTTTCCTCTATGCAGTTAAATAGATTTGTTGAAGATCCCATAAGCCCAAGTGTTTACTTCCAGTCCACTTATTGTACCCTGGCTTCAGGTCATGTCCAAACCATACTTTAATTAACCTTGCCCCTATGCACAGCTTCATTAATCAAACTGGAGTTATATAGCTTATCCTGAAAAAAGTTACCAATGCGTGACTAATGAATTGGCACAGAACACATCTGTAATCTTTGAAAGCCATCATTTCATTCATGTTGTTTATAATTACACACACTTAAGCTCATCCTCAAGATATGGAAATGCATCATTGTTTGTCCTCATTCTGTGGTTTTTCAGGAGAGGGAATCGATGTTTATGGATATTAACTAAACTGTTCCTTTTTTATAGGTAATTTTTGTCGATCCTGGTCAAGATTATGCAGCTGATTATGTAAAGCTTGCCGAATTGTTTTACCGCCACAATGTGCCTCTCAGGTATTCTCTTGTAACTGGCAGGAAGAGAACAGTCATGTTTACAGCTGAATTATTGATATCCTAATCTGGCTGCAAAAAATAAAGTATAAATGAGTATTATGCATACTAAAGTATTATTTTGCACAAGCTGTGTAATGATTTTCTAAGGTGCCTTGAGCACTGAGCAGGAGAACATAAGTGATCCTACAAATCTGATTTTTTTTTTTCAAGATTTTTTGTATCAGGATACCATTTATTGGCTAACTTAGAAGAAAACGAGTAAGCTTTTGGCTAATGAGCCTTCTTCGAACTCTGTTCCTGTGTGCTAGAATCGATTCTGGAGGAGGCTTATTAGTCGGAAACGTACTCCTTGTTTTCTAAGTTAGCCAATAAATGGTATCATCCTGACTTAAAAATTCTTGCTTTTACTGATGGCTAACACTCTACTGTTTTTTGTTTTGTTTTGTTTATATTATTGTTCTCTATTATAGCAACTATGTAAGAGAAAAACCTTTCACTTGTAAACCTTTTCAAAACTTAATCTGGGCCCTAATGTACTACAGTGAAGATTTCTGAAAAAATGTTGCATTTTACTCGATTGAAAGAGGGCAAATAAACACACCAAAAATGTAAAAAGCACAATGCAGAAAGCGAATGCTTTTCTGAACAGTCTAGTTTGCTCCCAGCCCAATACTTTTAGTCATAGACCCAGAAAAAGCATTTATATCAGGTGTTTCTGACCCAAGTCTGACCCAGTTAGGTGTGTGACTTAGACACTACTGCAGTCGAAGAGATCAGCGATACTACCAGGCACATTGTATAAAAGGAAATAAATATGGCAGCCACCAAATGCTTCTGGTGTTCCAGCTTGATGTGAGTGTCATGAGTGCAGAGGGTTGTGGGGATATATTGGGGTGCTGATGATGTTAGGAATACAGGAACATATTCTTTCATTTTTCTGCCTGTGTTCCGTGTAGGTCTGCTAGAAGGGAGCTGTTGCCTTGAGTTGCATGGGGCAAGGAAATGGGTGATTGGCTTGACCATATGAAGTACTTTGAGTTTCTGTATGCAGTTCCTCTGAGAGTGGTTCCCTGCTAATGGGATTATCTGCCTGGCTGTTTGAACTCAGGAGACGGCCCATTGTCTCAATACACAAAGCAAGACTACCAGAGTCTGGAGACACATTTCCAGTGTCTAAACACAGGAATGTTTGAAATGTACATGACAGCCTACTGGAAAGGGGTGAAGTCCTTTTGATACCATTTTTTACCTGTGGAAATTGAATTATTGGTGGAGGTGCAAACTATACCCTGTAAATTACATCTATTGGAAGGGGGTTTGAAATCTCTGCAGACTTTAAAAACTGAGACAGGAAAGCTTTTGATGCTAGGAAATAATGGGAGGAAGCCTTAATCAAGTTTTCAACTGGAGTTGAAAAACCTCACTTCGCAATCTTTTGATGTATAGACTTTTACCTGGAAATTGAATTATGTCTGAGATTTAATTAAAAACTAGTTCCTCCCCTCCCCAAGAAAGTTGCAGCCTCCAGGCGTATCTCACAGTATAAAAAGCAGAGCCAGAAGCCTAGAAAGGATCTTCTCTTGCAGGTAGCGCTTTAGCTAGGGATGATCGCGACTCCTGGTCGAAAACGGCGTCCTCCCGTCAAACAACGTTCTAACCTAAGCTGGTAACGTTCTTTTTTTCCCCCGTTTATTTTTATGCAAATATCCGTGTGTGTATTTTTGTAACTTTTATCTTTGTAACTTTTTACTTTGTTTTTTGTAATCTTTTGTATATATCCTGTTCTACATTGTTCCACTTTTTTCCCTGAAATATTAAATTATTATTTAATAAGCTTGACTTCTGCTGTACTAAACTAACACTCATAGCCTAGAAGAGATTGAAGTGCAACTGTGTATAAATCCATGCCTAATTGTATGCTTGAGCAACACTACCATATGGAATTGTAATTGCATTGTGTGTGGGGGCGTTTGTCATACGTTGGCCTAAAGCGCGCAGCTGACCCAACATACATAGTTACATAGTTATTTTGGTTGAAAAAAGACATACGTCCATCGAGTTCAACCAGTATAAAGTACAACACCAGCCTGCTCCCTCACATATCCCTGTTGATCCAGAGGAAGGCAAAAAAAACCTTACAAGGCATGGTCCAATTAGCCCCTAAAGTGAAAAATTCCTTCTTGACTCCAGATGGCAATCAGATAAAATCCCTGGATCAACATCATTAGGCATTACCTAGTAATTGTAGCCATGGATGTCTTTCAACGCAAGGAAAGCATCTAAGCCCCCTTTAAATGCAGGTATAGAGTTTGCCATAACTACTTCCTGTGGTAATGCATTCCACATCTTAATCACTCTTACTGTAAAGAACCCTTTCCTAAATAAATGGCTAAAAAATGTTTCCTCCATGCGCAGATCATGTCCTCTAGTCCTTTGAGAAGGCCTAGGGACAAAAAGCTCATCCGCCAAGCTATTATATGGCCCTCTGATGTATTTATACATGTTAATTAGATCCCCTCTGAGGCGTCTTTTCTCTAGACTAAATAAACCCAGTTTATCTAACCTTTCTTGATAAGTGAGACCTTCCATCCCACGTATCAATTTTGTTGCTCGTCTCTGCACCTGCTCTAAAACTGCAATATCTTTCTTGTAATGTGGTGCCCAGAACTGAATTCCATATTCCAGATGTGGCCTTACTAGAGAGTTAAACAGTGCGATTAGCTAACCGTATCGTTCGGGAACGACTGTTAGTGGTTTTGCTTCACTACCGTGTAAGATTGCAAGTGTGTGTGTGGGTGCGTGGCGTTCCCGTATTCGGCCTAAGCGCAAAGCTGACCCGAATACGAAAACGCGGATTGCGCGCTGAGGACTCGACAGCAGAGTGGAAGTGTCTAACGAACCGCTAGTGGTGGCAGTGAGAGGTGTTCTGAGGGGTCCCAGCCTTGTTTTAGCTCGAATAAGGCTGCTTCCTGGTCAAACCCGCAGTCGGGAACCGTATACGAGGGCGTGCCGCGGGCCGGTTCCTGACAAGGGTTAATAATTGTTTGAATGTAAATTGACCACTCCCCTCAGCACCTGCATTTTCATTTACAATCATGGCCCCTAAATGGTGAGCATAGCCCCTCCTTCCCTGTGCAAGAACTGGGTTCATCTGACTTTGGGGGAGGAAAAAAGTTTGGCTGAGGGTGCTGGATGGGTAAGGAGAAGGTGAAGACTGATGATTATTTCTGGGCTGGTGGAAGACATAGGGAGACTAGAGACAGGAGGAGACTAGATAGAAAAATCTGAGCCACGGTGGGCTGTGCAGTGCCATTCACCAACCATAACTCTTCTAAGGCTTAACTTTGGAGAACCTTGTGGTCTCTTGCCTTACTCTCTAAACCATTGTTGAGTCTCTGAGAGATGTGGTTTATTAGTATAATGCCCGAGTGAGAAGCGGTACAGCCAGCAGTATTTATGCACAAATGTATGATGCAGCCCCATTTTTTCGAAGGAACAGAATTTATATTTGCATAAATAAACTTTAAAGTAATGGATATGTACAGAGGGTTAACTGAGAATGTTGTATGAGGTATGGTCACATGCTGCTAGTACCCTATACAATGTGATTTTTATAAATTCTATTTAGATTTGCTACTACAGAACCATTATACAGGATATCACCATTAGTAATTATAGCCCGTCTCACCCTAAATCGTATCACAGCGCATGAATGGAAACATCAGACAATGCACTGTCTGCTGTCCCTGCGATCGCGTTTCCATAAGCGCACATGAAAGTGCGCTATATAGAAACGAGCCCTAAGTAAATATTATTTTCTGAAATTAAAATGTTCAAGGTCAAATCTAAATAGAGCACAGAGCAATTCACCTATTATATCTTAATACCATTTATTATCCAAATTGTGTACAAAAATTCACTGACATTTAAAAGATTCCCCCATAAAACCACTATGGCTAACCAAATAGGGCACCTGTAACATGTATAGTTTATAACCACAGTCCTGAAGTGCACTCCTTGTAAAGACTTGCTCTGAGAAATAGTTATCTTCGGGCCCATTTAGTAGTCCACAGCTAAAGTGACCGCTTGATAGAGTAGGAAAAGTATCTTCAGCCTACAACCTGTGTGCTCTGTAGTTGCACGTCTCTATATAAACATACGCATTACAGCCACTATAGTGTAAAACTCTGCTTGACTGCCGTAAACAGCACCAAGCCTTTCGGCTAACTCATGTGACCCAATTGGAACCACGGATGTCCTCCAGGGAACGAAGATTTTGGATGCCCCTTTGCAGGCGTTTAGAGACGGGGACCGCTGTTTGAAATCACGCGCGGCAGCATGCGCACACACAGCGGGAGGGAGTGGCGGCGCACGAGGAGGACAGGAACACTGCCCACTTGATCAGCGTCACCGGTTCATGTGGCAGTCACGCGGAGCAGTGAGAGGTTTGACACTATAGTGGCTGTAATGCGCAGAGGTGTGCAACTACAACGCACTCAGGTTGTAGGCTGAAGGACTACTAAATGGGCCCGAAGATAACTATTTCTCAGAGCAAGTATTTACAAGGAGTGCACTCCAGGACTGTGGTTATAATCTATACAAGGTACAGGTGCCCTATTTGGTTAGCCATAGTGGTTTCATGGGGGGGGGGGGATCTTTTAAATATCAGTGAATTTTTGTACGCAATTTGAATAATTGTATTAAGATATAATAGGTGAATTACTCTGTGCTCTATTTAGATTTGACCTTGAACATTTTAATTTCAGAAAATAATGTTTACTTAGGGCTCGTTTCCATACAGCGCGCTTTCATGTGCGCTTATGGAAACGCGATCGCAGGGACAGCAGACAGTGCATTGTCTGATGTTTCCATTCATGCACTGCAATTCATCACTGAATTGCCGTTCATGGTTTTCTGCATTTCGGGGCACTTCAACCCGCCATCCCATTCAGTAATGAATGGAAAAGCAAGACCCCCCAACCTCCTGCCGGGACCGACGCACAGTGCAGAGCTATGGGGCTCTGCACGTCAATGGAAATGAGCCCTTAGTCGAAGGGAAAACAAAAAGAGATTTTGCCTCTATATTTTGAGTCCTATTTAGATTTATGGCTAGCAATATTACAGCTTAAAGAGACACTGAAGCGAAAAAAAAATTATGATATTAGGATTTGTATGTGTAGTACAGCTAAGAAATAAAACATTAAGATCAGATACATCAGTGTAATTGTTTCCAGTGCAGGAAGAGTTGAGAAACTCCAGTTGTTATCTCTATGCAAACAAGCCATTAAGCTCTCCGACTAAGTTAGTCGTGGAGAGGGCTGTTATCTGACTTTTATTATCTCAACTTTTATTATCTCAACTATTTACTTTTCCTCTGCCAGAGGAGATGTCATTACTTCACAGACTGCTCTGAAAGAATCATTTTGAATGCTGAGTGTTGTGTAATCTGCACATATTATAGAATAATGCAATGTTAGAAAAAACACTATATACCTGAAAATAAAAGTATGAGAATATTTTCTTTGCTGCTAATCTTCTAGTAATTATTCATAGTACACAACCAATTCATTATATCATATATTTTTTTTCGCTTCAGTGTCTCTTTAAAGGCAGCTGTGGTAATGACAGATGAACTGTGTTTACACCTGTCTTGAGCCATAGATCTAAAAACCATCAAAAAGCTCAGTCATTTTGATCACATGACCAGAAGCAGAAAAGTACAAGTGTTTGTCTTACATTCTGTTGGTGTGGCTGCTACTGCTGCTTTGATTACATAGTATAATTACTCAGAATTCAAGGGGAAATAACAATCTAAAACTGACTAGATTGTAGCTTGCCACTAGGGATGGTCAATGACATGAAAATAATTCTGAGTTAATGCAGGATTAAGCACATTTTGAATGCAGATTTATGCAGCTTGAAAATGGACAAATTGAATCTCACCTTGATTACATGCAATTGGTCTGTTTTCACACTGCATACATTTGAGCACTACATTTGCATAGTCCTGCATAAACTCTGATAATTTTTTTTTTTGGGGGGGGGGAAGTTTTAACAAAACCATAAAAAGTAAAACAAAAATTCGCTGTAGAATAATACTTTGTCATGGTATTTTATTGTTTAATTCTAAATCCATTGTGCACAGGTACCACTAGCTTTTATTTGGTTTGTGCATTGTGTATAGTGTAATTCATATAGTATTACTTATGTACATTATTTCTTTCTTCAATTTTTAGGTTTGGATTTGTTTTTGTTATTGATTCTGAAGCCAATGGAGAAACAGATGGAAATGCGGGATCTGCTTTATTGCGTGCTTATAACTTCATAAGCGATGAATCTGACTCGACGCATGCTTTTGCTTCTTTGATAAGTGTATGTGTTGATGATGTCTTTACTATATTTATAATTCTCTGCTTTCATGAGTATACACTAAAAACCTTTATGAACAATGAAATACCTACAGAATTGCCTTGCCTTGACTTAACCATATTCTACTTCTAACAGTACACTGAATTTTCTGAATTTCTTTGAAAAATCACAGTATTATTTGAAGAAGTAGGGTAATGGATCGTGTTGGCAATCGATAAAGATGGTAGGCTTTGTATGGGGATGATACCATTTACTGGCGAACTGTAAAAGATAGATTCAAAGACTAGGAAAAAACTTGTATACATTTAAACCTTAGGAGACACAAAGTTTTTACTTTTTTTTTTTTTTTTTTGCTACAGTAGAATCCCTTAATAGTAAACTCCAAGGGACCAGAAAAAGCAGTTTACTATACCAGAAGTTTACTAGATCCGAATTGGTAATGTATTGTATATTTATACAGATGCATTTGCTGGGACCTTAGGGCTGAGTTTACTATATCAGAGTTTACTATGAGATTCTACTGTAATATAAATCAATGTCTTTAATACGTATTAAATTCTACTGAACATCATACATGAACATCAAAAAGGTACACGGAACATGTTTGCTAATCACCAAAATGTTGTAAAGTTATTTGCAACAAATAAACGTCAAGGTATTTCTCGCATACTGTACCTTGGACAGTGTGACCTAGCCTAAAAGTATGGGGAATTCAGAGTTCTCTCAGATAAGGTAGTTAAACAGAGCATATATAATATTTCAGGGGAGAGAAAGATACTAATTAAATTCTGGCAAAATCATACAAACACAAACCTGTTGATCTCTATTAAATCCTTGATCAACAGTTTTGAATCTTTGTACAACGTTTTGCTCTTAAATCACTCTATTTTGTTCACCTTTAAATTAGGTAACCGAAAGGGATATCCCTGAATCGGGGAGAAAAATTACTGAATGAAGCACATGGTGGGCTAGATTACCTCCTCCTCAGTCACCAGATGCTGCTCGTTGTCCTTCCGTGCCCGGTCCTCTCATCACCCCAGCCTAACTGAAGTTCATCCGCGCGGCACAAAGTGAATCTGAACTGCGCATACGTTTCAAACTCTCTCCCGTGGGCCAAATCTGACCCTCAGCCATCGGATTCGGCCTTCAGGTGGTTTCCCCACTTTGCATTATGTTTGGTCCCCTCTAGACCACTAGGGCTGATGGGAACAGCTGAATTCCAATTTTGCCGAAATTTGGTATACCGCAGGCGAAAACCGAATTTCGTGTTCCGAATTTTCGTGTTCCGAGTGCATTTCTATTGAATTGAATGGTGCCAACTTCAGCTATCAATTGTGAAGCCCCCTTACAGGCTATCATCACCAAATTTGGCATGTATGTTAAGCAGATGAGTAGGAACATGGTAAAAAAAAATTGTGTGAGAACACCGTATAGTTTTTGAACAAATCGATTTTAAAGTTTCTTAGGAAAAATGTTTTTTAAGCTGTGTAAAATGACACTTGCTGCAGTACCAGGCCCTGCATTCCGAGTTCTGTATACATAGTGTATACATTTCATGAAAACAGATAGCGTGGGGTCCCCCCTCTTGAACCTCCTTAACCCCTTGTCCCCCATGCAGGCTGGGATAGCCAGAATGCGGAGCCCCGACCGACTCGGGCCTCGCACCCTGAGCTATACCAGCCCGCATGGTCCATGATATGGGGGGGGGCCCTGGAGGAGAGGGGCGACCAAGCCTTACCCTCTCCCCCAGAGCCCTTGTCCAATCCATGGACAAGGGGCTCTTCCCCCACCTCCAGTGACCCAAGAGGAGGTGGGGGCCGCCAACGTCCTGGGGGGGGGGTCATGGTGCCATCCGGGGGTCCCCTTTAACAAGTGGATCCCTGGAGGCCGCCCCCTCCCCAGGAGAAATTAGTATAGGGGTACACAGTACCCCTTACCCATTTCAGCAGAGAGTTAAAAAAAGAAACAAAACATGACAATGAAAAGTCCTTTATTGTTCTAGATTAACCAGGAATACTTAACTTGCGATAATCCCACGCCAGTATTCTCTTAGGAGGCCCCGGGCACCCACCGATCCTGCCGCACTCCCGTGCTGAATGGCTGTAGACAGCCTCTGCAATCTGTATTGCATAAGCTAGAAACACGAAAATTGCTTTCTGAAACAAGAATTTTCGGCAAACAGTGCCACAAACAAAATGGCTGCTGGGGAATCCCCGTTCCCCAGAGGCCACCTCAAAGTGTCAGAATGAACGTTATTTCACATGAATGGGTTGGTCCAGGGGACCAGGGCACCTCCTGCTCTGTCGGTGGCCCTCACCTCCTCCTGGGGCACCGGAGGTGGGGAAGAGCCCCTTGTATCTGGATTGGACAAGGGCTCTGGGGGAGAGGGGAATGCTTGGTCGCCCCTCTCCTCCAGAGCCCCCCATACTATGGACCATGCGGGCTGGTATAGCTCAGGGTGTGAAGCCCCCACGTGGCCAGGATTCCGCATTCTGGCTATCCCAGCCTGCATGGGGGGACAAGGGGTTAAGGAGGCTCAAGAGGGGGGGGACCCCACGCTGTCTGTTTTCATGAAATGTATACAATATGTATACAGAACTCGGAATGCAGGGCCTGGTACTGCAGCAAGTTTCATTTTACACAGTTTAAAAACCATTTCTCCTATAAAACTTTAAAATCGATTTGTTCAAAAACTATACGGTCTTTTCACTATTTTTTTTTACCATATTCCTACTCATCTGCTTAACCTACATGCCAAATTTAGTGTTGATAGCACGTACAGCGGCTTCACAATTCTCCACGGATTTTAACACTATTGACTTCAATGTAAAAGCGAATTCGGTACTCAGAATTGCCGAATTTTCGGATTTCGAGCGCTTACTCAGAACTGCCAAATTCTAATGGCAAACTCAAAATTCGGAATCCGAGAGCTCAGCCCTATATTGGAGGGTATGCCCTATATCGCCAGGGAAGCCATATGGGGAGGGGGAAAACACTAGATACGAGAGAACTGTATAGGTGAAGGAGGGGGGCACTAGACACCAGGGAACTGCATAGGGAAGGTGAGGCCACTAGACACCAGGAAACTGTGTAGGGGAGGGAGGGAAGGAGGACCAGTAAACTTCAGGAAATTGTATAGGGGAGGGAGAAAGGACCACTAAACACCAATGAACTTTATGGGGAGGGAAGGGGGGCGATAAACACCAGGGAACTGTATAGGGGATGGAGGGGGCTATTACACACAAGGGAACTTTATAAGGGAGTGAGGTGGCCACTAGACATTGCAGTTGGCCCACAACTTGGTCCCAGAGCTCAATTTCGGCCCACCTTGTATTTGAGTTTGACTCCCCTGTACTAGATGGAGGGATCCAGTTGAATACTTAGAGGTCTGGGAATGGGAGGGACCTTGAAAACAACAAGCAGTATCTGGACACTAAGGAGGAGGTAACGTAGCTCACCATGGGCTTCAGGGGTACTTTAAGCTGTGTTCTTGACAAGAAAATGTGCTGCTACTAAAAGATCCATTTGATTGTTGTCAATAGTGACATGGTAAGGTATACCAGGTTAGTTGATAGATAAGGTGAATTGTCCATACTGCAGCGGGCGGAGATTAACCTACAGCTCACATTTGCCAAATAGATTGTCTGGGCTGTTTTCTGCTTTGTTTATTAGGTCCTGTAAATACCTTTTTGCACTTTAAGGTAACATACACTCATCAGTTTTGTCATTCGATTCCTTGCTGGTTCAGTTAATTTGCTGGTAATCGATTCCCCACAGATTCAATTCATCTGCTGGGAATTGATTCCCCAAATGTCAGATCGATTGTTTTTTGATCGATTTTGACTAAAAATTGATTGAAAGTGTTGATCGGACAGCATGGAAAATTTAAAACAATCGGGGTGGGGCAAGAGCATTGGCAGAACGATGGCCTATAGCTTTGCATTGCTTTTAACAGTGCAACTGTGCAGTTTGATCGAATTTCAATACATTCCCTGCTGGATTCTATTGGAAATTGATGTGCAGCGTGTGTTAAGGATCCATCTGAATTGATTCTTTTCGGTAAGGAATCAATCGTTTTGGAACATAGGGTGGAAATCTATAAGTGTATGGCTAGCTTAACCACTTTGCCACCACGGTACTGTATATCTACGCTCCTTTTAACTTCACTTCAACACCCGGGGTGCAGATATATGTACCGCCGCTGACCGCGCTCCTGCTCGCTCGTGCGCGCCGCCGGACGCTCGCCCGGAGATCAATGAACGGGAAAGCTGTTCCCGCTCGTTGATCTAACTCCCTGCAGCAATGATCAGCATGCTTCTGTAAAAAGCTGCTCGATCATTGTGAGAAAAAGTTTCCCAGCCTCATTACACTTCCTGTAAGTGTACTTCCTACGCTTACAGGACGCATTCACCAAAAAATGACTGTGGCCATCTTGGGGCCAAATAGTAAAACTACATCCAAAAGCATTTTTCATATATAAATACATAGTTTTACATTATAAATTAACTCATTAACTCCACACACCCCATTTTTTTTTTTTTGTAATAATTGAATAAATGAATTGAAAAATATTCTTGCTTCTACTGCGAAAAATTGGAGTCTCAATATAGACTTAGGAGAGCATACTAAGAATCCTTAAAGGGAAGGTTCAGGGAGGGTGGGGAAAAAATAAAAATCAATTTCCACTTACCTGGGGCTTCCTCCAGCCCGTGGCAGGCAGGAGGTGCCCTCGCCGCCGCTCCGCAGGCTCCCGGTGGCCGACCCGACCTGGCCAGGCCGGCTGCCAGGTCGGGCTCTTCTGCGCTCCAAGTCCTTGTACTTCTGCGTCCCACGCCGGCGCTCTGACATCATCGGACGTCCGCCGGGCTGTACTGCGCATGCGCAGAACTACTGCGCATGCGCAGTACAGCCCGGCGGACGTCCGATGACGTCAGAGCACCGGCGTGGGACGCAGAAGTACAAGGACTTGGAGCGCAGAAGAGCCCGACCTGGCAGCTGGCCTGGCCAGGTCGGGTCGGCCACCGGAGACCACCGGGAGCCTGCGGAGCGGCGGCGAGGGCACCTCCTGCCTGCCACGGGCTGGAGGAAGCCCCAGGTAAGTGGAAATTGATTTTTATTTTTTCCCCACCCTCCCTGAACCTTCCCTTTAAAGGGAAATTCCACTTTTATTGAGAGAGAAAATAATACATTTACAGTTTTACTGCCAAACAGAATTCCTTTTCTTTGATTCTATATGCTTGTAACACTGCCATTTTACAATATATTTATTATTTATTTATAAAGCACCAACTTATTCCATGGCACTGTACAGGGACGGATTTACCATAAGGCACTGTATGCACGTGCCTACAGGCTCCTGATCAGTCTTTCTCAACCAGCGTTCCCTGGAGCCCCAGGGTTCCTGGAGTTCTCTGCATGGGCTCCTTGGCATTTTCCCCCATTGTGATGATGGGGGAAGTGTGATACAGCACATTATAATAGGGAATATTGTATAAAGAAGAACATTAATAAAAAGCACTAGAATAAGAAGACTCTGTAATAGGGGGTAGTAAAATAAACAGCTAAACCTACGTTTAAAGACCTTGCCTCCTGCAAAATAAATTCAAGGGTTCTTTGAGATCCAGAAATTATTTACAGGGGTTCCTTGAGATCCAAAAAATGATTTTCAGGGTTCCTCCAGGGTAAAAAGGTTGAGAACCACTGCTCCTGATGATGGGAAGGCGGCTAACTCCTCTTCCTGAGTGCCTCCCTCCTTCACTATGCAGAGTCCTGGTGAGAGTAAATTAAAAGGTTACTCACCCAGCTCTCGGCATTTCACTGATGAGATCTTACTTCAGTCAGGGGCACCTCTAGCTACTTAATACTGAGGCTCCTCTAGCTACCTAATACTAAGGTGCACCTATATCTACCTATGAAGATCAAGGGAAGTACTGGAGAAGTGATAGCTGGGACAGCCAGCACAATTGCAGTGCAGTTCGGCAGGGGTTTGTTGGTTCATGGAGGGTGAAGGCCACTAATGATACAATTTGCTGAACAATCAATTACAAACCATTCTTTATATGAACGATCGTAAATGATAGTTTGGGACCACTAATGGACAAAAATCTCCCAACCAATGCGATCAGATCGTTGAGATTGAACCGAAATTCGGATTGCTTTAATTAATCTTTTTGTCCATTAGTGGTCCCAAACGATAATTTACGATCATTCATATAAATAATCGTTTGTAATCGATCGTTCAGCAAATTGTATCATTAGTGGCCACCTTAAGGTGCTAGGACCTCTGTGCCTATAGACTCCTGTGAGGTAAATCGGGGCCTGGCATTCTACAAAGTAAGAAACAAACATGGGGTACATAATAATACAGATGATGGTATATACTAATTTACAAAATACAGAATTGGTACAGAATTGGTATTTACAGTGACAAAGGTAACATTAATAAAATGTGTAACAAATTCCAAGATACAAAAGTGTGAGAGAATCCTGCCCTTGGCTTACAATTTAAACAAATGGGGAGGGAGACAAGAGGTGAGGTAGTATACTGTACAATATTCATACCTAGAGGCAGTGTGTTTTTAGTTTATCTAGTAGGAATACAACTTGGCCAGTGGTCAAAGGGGAATGGCCTAATATAGAGTGTATGCACAATAGTAGATAGGTGTGTCCATATGCTTTCTGTCAGTGGATTAGAGCAGGTGTTGATCATGAGAAAAAGTTATCCTGTTCTGTGCAGCTGATTACTCATGCAGTAAGGTCCAAGTTGATAGGTTATCTGCACTCCAGAGTACTTTATTGTGATTTGAGCTGTTATTTTTGGAAATTCGTAACCAAGTAAAAATTGTTATAAAAAGGTAAATGTTAACAACATTAAATTACAAAAAGACTTCTAGTGCAGAGTTGTATGTTGTAATAAATGTGGAATTTTTCCTTTAAGAACTAAGTGTTTTTGTGATGTAACATTTATAGAAATGTTACTAGAGGTGTTGGTGATATCAGAGAGAGCGTTGGAGCAGTGGATAGATTTTCTTTTGATAGATGTGACAGGGATCAGATCCAAGCCAAGTAGGCTGCTGCGGGGGAAAATACTGTAATACTGTATTATTTGTTTAATGGCAATTTTAATGACAAAATGATGGATAACAAAAGAGGGCACCAACTGTTTCCTTTGCACAGGATTCCCAGTCTATGGCTGTCCTTAATATTCAAAACCCTTGTCCAAGCATTCCCTGTCTTACAATATACACTACAGTATATTGTAAGTAATAATACACACACATTGTATTTCAGAAGGTATGATGATCTGTGATGGAGTCAGAAATCAAGCATTTCCTAGTAGCAATATGTTATTTATTATGTGGTGTGAACATCAAGCAATCACATTCTAAATACTACTATTACTAAATATTATTAACCTATGCATATATTATTTGTTGAAAGTTTGAAGTAGAAATGCCGTAATTGCTTATATTGGGTTGTATGTATATTGGCTGTTCTAATGAAGGCAAGCTTGTCTGTCTTGTACAGATTGCTAACATGAAATGAACCCTGTCCTACACATTTCTTGTCACTGCTGACATTTGAGTAGATTCTGTCACAGTGACACAACGTGGTACAGATTTGTTTTCACGAGTTGTGTAGACTGACCTGAAATGACCTTATTTTCTTTTATAATGGCCTGTTTTTATCTACAGTATATTATTACTTGTAAGTCTTTTATAGATCTATGAAATGCTCTATACAATGCAGTATCTGTCTGTCTTACCTATAACTGTTTCCCATCATTTTTGCAGATGTACAATAAACTGGGTGAAGGAGGAGTCCTCACTGAGAACATAGTGAAATCTGTGTTGACATACGAGTTTCCTCATGTGGATGTGGAGAGTATTCTTGGTTCAAAGTCTGAGTACGGTCACAAGTTAAAGGTATACACTCTACCTCGATATAGAACTTGTTTTAGTCTGCACTCTAGGTAATAAGGTTTTTTTTCTTGCACACAAGAGTAATGGAAACTCTAAAGTCTTAGAGATACGTTGGATGGTTTTCAGTGGAGGGACTGTTTGGGGCCCCTCAGCCGAACCCCCCTCCCCATGCGCTGACAAGTGATCTGTACTGCTGAACCATCTCATCCTAACGACAACAAATCCCATTATTCTCCCTCCTTACACTTCCTGCTTCATAGCACTTCGTCATTCGCCTGTGTGTCTGTACAGAAGCCGGCCTTAAGCCTTTGCAGACTTTACTGGGCCTGTACAGAACTGAACCTTGAACCTTTGCCTATAAGATTGAGTCCCGATCTCTGCAGGCATCAGTATTTGAGTGTGTGAACACACCTTTAAGGTGGCCATTAAAATTGCATTGCCCTGGGCGATCGATCTTTTGATTCCATCATAATGATCTATTGGGAACAATCCTTCGGGCCCACTAACTAACGGAAGGAAATTTGCTAGCCAATTTGATCAGAGTAATGAAATCTACTGTTTTTTTGGATCTATTCGGATTGGTTAGCAGTTAGTGGACATGCTTGATTGTTTTTGATCGATCATGATGTTCAAATCAGATGATCGATTGTCTGGGGAATTATATTTTTAATGGGCACCTTAAGGAATAAAATCTTTCCGGGATCCATTAACTTTGTGATTTTTTTTTTCTTTTTTTCATTTTTTTATTGCTCTGTTGCCTATAAAAAACCAAGATGAAAATCTAGTTAAACCCATTCTTTTGTATGCAGTGTGACAAGGTTAGAACCCTGGGGTTTTAATTTTTGTGCTATGATTTGAAGGAACACCCAACATGGGCAGGACGTGGCAGAGGGTTCGGACTAAAGATAGTCACAAACTTACAGATTGCCAACCGATGTGGAAAAACTATTCCTACCATACACGGCACTTCAATTTTCAGTAGCGTTCAGCAGCATTGCAGGACTGCCAGGCATTGATTAAAATTAAATACATTTGTCCGTCTCCATATCCCTCTCACTTTTGGTGTGCTTTGATGAAGTGGATTGATGAACAAGAATTGGATAGAGCTGTAGCTATAAAACCAGGTGTTGGACTAGTGAACATGTTTACAATATCATCATGGCAAAAGGTAGTTGATATAATGTATACACATACGTTTATGGAACATTTTTTTTACAACATTTATTACAAATGGTTGTTCTCTGAAGAGTAGTACCTACATTTTTATTACACAAATGGTAGAACTAAACATACCTTTTTGTTCTACTTGCATACCAATGATTTAATTATGTTGTTCTATTCTCGTTAAAGTAAATTTGTTTGTTGCCAGAGTCCCAGAAATCTGAATCTGAAATGAACAGTTCCTATAATAGATAAGATAAATGGCACAAGTTAGACACTAGTCTTTCATTCTTCTGGCTGCGACATTTGAAGAAGAATCTAGAGAGGGAGGTGGCATCTAATTTATGATTTTGTACTACAAGAAAACCGTTGGTTGGGGAAACATTAGTTAGGCATATTAAAGCACGTTTTAGCGTCTTTGATGAAGTTTCATTATTGTTTCCCAGCTGTTAATTGCCTCATCAGGATGCAAAGCAGTTCATCAGAGAAATGTCTGCGAAACAAGGACATTAATAATAGGTTTATGGCTTATCACTGTTTTTGTGTATTTTATGGATGATATACAGGAGACTACTGTTCTATAAACTACTAGATTCAAAGTCATTTGCATTGCTGGTTACTTGGAGTTCTTAGCACACAACATGCCTGCTTAAAAGGAACCTAAACTGATAAGAATATGGATTTTTCAATTAAAAAATAATACCAGTTGCCTGACTCTCCTGCTGATCCTGTGTCTCTAATACTTTTAGCCACAGCCCCTGAACAGGCATGCAGATCAGGTGCTCTGACTGAAGTCAGACTGGATTAGCTGCATGCTTGTTTCAGGTGTGTGATTCAGTCACTACTGCAGCAAAAGAGATCATCAGGAGTGCCAAGCAACTGGTATTGTTTAAAGTGAACCTCCGGACTAAAAATCGACTCAGCAGCACTGAAAAGGCATTGTGTTCCTTTAACAGTTTCACAGCATCAGCACAGCATTATTTCTAGCCGCATAGAAGAAAACTGCCCGGGCTTTTTTCCCCTGATGCTGTGCAAAGCATGATGGGATTTCTGATTTTGTTTTTCTCGTTCTGCTGTTTTGGTGCAATTTTTTTTTTTTTACATTTTGAAGTTGATATTTGAAGCCTAGGGTGTGCAGCTGGGAGGGGTGATCAGGACACAGGACAGTTGGAACTGTGTCTCCTGCTCCTTGTCACCTCCTTTCAACCAAAAAGATGGCTGCCCCCATGACAAACATGGCAGCCCCCATGAATCACAAACATTTGCCTGTTCTTTTAAAACAAGGTGGGTAAGAGATATTACCTATCTATTCTAATTAACATAACTAATGTAACTTGATGACAGTAAGTTTGTTTAGGCTGAAGTTCCCCTTTAAAAGAAAACATCCATATCCCTCTCAGTTAAAAGAATACTTAAGTCAAAAATAAAAAATGATTTTTACTCACCTAGGGCATCCCTCAGCCCCCTGAAGCTGTATCGTGCCCTCGCAGCCTCGCTCCGATCCTCCTGTCCCCGCCGGCGGCTACTTCCGGGTTCGGCGACAGCCGCCGACAGGCTGGGAACGCGAGTGATTCTCCGCGTTCCCAGCCACTATATCACCCTCTATGCTGCTATAGCGTATATGTTATACGCTATAGCAGCATAGAGGGTGATATAGCGGCTGGGAACGCGGAGAATCGCTGCCGTTCCCAGCCTGTCGGCAGCTGTCGCCAAACTCTGAAGTAGCCGCCGGCGGGGACAGGAGGATCGGAGCGAGGCTGCGAGGGCACGATACAGCTTCAGGGGGCTGAGGGATGCCCCAGGTGAGTAAAAATCATTTTTTATTTTTGACTTAAGTATTCCTTTAAGGTTCCCTTTAAAGCATACCTGAACTGAACAATAAAAGTCATAATAAACATCCACATGTCATACTTATCCTCCTCGTAGTCTGCTCATCAATCTCTTTCTCCTCTCCCATGTCCTGCTTGTCCACTAAGATCGATGGAATTCTTCAAATTGCATTTTAAAAATGATGACCCTGTAATAGCTTCTGGGTTACCAGTAATATCACTCGAGCCATAGGAAAACATGGACATTACCTTACATATAAGTTGTCTGTTCAGTTATAACTGACAGCAATTGATATTGTGAAAAAGGGCTCTAAGGCTTTTAGCTTTTGACTAAATTTTGTCATATCTGGAAGAAATTTGCAAGTGTCATGTTTTTTTTGTTTTTTTTTTATATAATTGCACTCTGTTCAGGTTAACTTTAAAGGACAACTGTAGCAAGAGGGCTATGGAGGCTGCCATATTTATTTATTTTTAAGCAATACCGGTTTCCTGGCTTTCATGCTGATCCTCTACCTCTAATACTTTTAGCCATAGACCCTAAACAAGCATGCAGCAGATCCGGTGTTTCTGACATTGTCAGATCTGACAAGATTAGCTGCATGCTTGTTTCTGGTGTTATGCAGACACTACTGCAGCCAAATAGACCAGCAGGGCTGCCAGGCAACTGATATTGTTTAAAAGGAAATAAATATGGCGCCCATCTTATGCACTCCAGTGGATCTACTAGCCGCTGGATTGCAGAATACAATTACAGTGGTAGAGTGACTGATAGGTCTCTTGCTTGTTTGGGCGGAATGGGCTGTTGAGAGGTGTAGTTGGGGCCTTATTGGGCCATAGCCTGTATTAGTCTGCCTCTCCCAGAGTCCCTTGCCCATGATAGCAAAAGGTGCCTTGTGCTACTCCGCTAGAAGGGTTTAACTATTGAATTCCTGTGTATGACCTTGCTGGCCTCTTGACCTTGCTATTGGATTGCCACTTCGACTGACTTTGGAACTAGTCTCGACCTGATACTGCCTCATCCTTTGGTACTGTTGTTTTCTGATCTACCGTGTATGACCCTTTGACCAAAATTGGATTGTCTACATTTTTAGATTCTTTACCATGCTTTCCTGACCACCCGTTACTGACCTGCACTGTCTTACTTTCCCGCCTGTACCTGCCTAATGGGGTTCTGTTGGTACCTCTGTCTTGCACACTTCAGTTCCTATACCTTGTGCATATTAAGGCCTGGGTGAAACCGGGTGCTGGGTAAATGCACTTTGTCATCCCTCGGCTGACCGGGGACAGGCCACACAGGGTGAAGACTGACGAGTATATTGGGGCATAGGATCTGAAATAAGACGGTGGATCCAGCAGGGCTCGCAATAAATTGCTGCTTATAGTCAATTCTATGCATCTAAAACTGTGTACACATGCTAGATGGTTATCGGTCAAGGCCTGTCGTGGCGCACTATCCACTTTCCACCCACTACCCTTCATAGCAACAGAGCACTGTGCTAGCTTGGAGGCTAGCGATGCTTGAGAGATCAAGTCCCAATATCAGTGGGTGACAAAATGTGAAGATGTGTATTCATCTTAAGCAGTGGTAGAATGCTTCACTATAGGAAGTGCAAACAAGCTAAAGGAAAACAAAAGGTTTGTGTTAAGGTTCATTGAATTACAGTACTTCTTAACCATTCTCGTTCAAATGATGTGATACAACTGAAAATGTTTCCGTTGTTATTCAAATGTAATGGAAAACAAAAGTTTGCTTTCTTAAAACAGAAAGAATTTGCGATAATTCAGGTTGGAGTGAGCTCTGAGATGTCTCCCAGTGCATCACTGCTGAATATATGCAAATTAACCATTGTTACCCTTAGAAGCTAAACACACCTCCAGAACCGCTGGAATGCAATGATGTGTCAGCTTGTTCATTTGTACAGAGCCATAATAATCCAACATGCATACAGACTGTTTCGGATTGGTTGATCCTCATCAATGCATGGCATAGATTAATTTGGCTCTATGGAGTAGAACGCTTGAAACGCCCAGAGGTACAGACTAACCAGCAAGCTTGTGGTGAACCAGAACTCATTGGAGTGTGTAAGGGGCTACAATGGTCCTAAAAGCCCCCTTACTAAAATGTTATTCAAATGTAAGATGCATTGAAACTCTGCAGTTTTACAGTAATGTCTTATTTCATGATAAATTTAGAATGCTAATAATTAAGTTATACATGCTACAGTCTCTCAGTGCCCAGACATTTAACGGCCATGTCTCCTGTTATTAGTGCAGTTCATGTCACAGTCATATTAATTCTGCCTTGGACTGTTGTGCTTCTGATTTAAACAGGCAGGAGCAACCTTTTATAAGAAGAGTGGCCTGGGTCCATTGCCTCAAGCTCTGTTTAATGGTGTGCCCTTTAACACTGAAGAGATGGATGTGGAAGAGATGGAGACAGCTATTCTGCAGAGGATCATAGATGCCACAGGCTTCTTCCAGAGGGCAGTGTTCATGGTGAGCGTATCACTCAGAAAGCATATGAGACAGATATGTCATCCTAACTCTTATTTAAAGCTTTGTTTACATGATGTACAGCCTGTCATTTCTTGCAGCAATAGTGAGAGCGAGTGATTTCTCTGCATTACGTTTATGCTGTGCTTTGTCCCTCCATAGAGGAGACTCAAGTTCAGAGAAATATGTAGTAAGATACAAGATACAAATAAGTCATGCAAAGCTAACGTTGACAATAAAGACGCAAAAGCTTAGCTATATCAATGATTTTGTTCTGTAAACTGATTTAATGTACCTGCTAAATACACCAAAGGCAGCAAAAACAGTTCTGTGACATGGAGAGCATACAGAGAGCTTTCCAGTATTTCTTATTTTTAAGCAGTGAGACAAAATGGTAGCTTTTAAAGTGAACCCTAAGTGCAAATAAACTGATTAGATAAACAATTGTATCTATCCTCCTACTCCTACAAATAAATATTTTTCTTTAGATATTACATGGTTTTATTTTATATTAAAACATTTACAAAGTAGATTTAATGTTTGTCTATGCTCAATGGAAGTCTCTCAAATGTTAAAATACATGAAACATTGACCTTTGTCTATCTATCTGGGCCCTCAGAAGTTGTATTCTGCCAGGAAAACTTTTATGGCTGTAATCCCTTATCAGTGAGGGTTGCGCTATAATCTGGCAAGGATTCATCAAGAGAAAAGCAGTTAACTCTTTCAGGCAGTAAAATAAAATTAACGGCATGGATATCGACTTATTTGGCACTTCACAAACACATGCGTATCTCATCATGTCACACGTCGCCTCAGCTACACCTTCACATACACTGTCAGTAAAGATGCAGGAGACACCACCTATATTATTATAGCTACATATATTATCATTCACTTACCAAGTCGCATACATTTTAACAAATAGAAAAGTATATTGATTTCCATTTGATGTAGTTTTTTACCATCTTGCACTGGACAATTTACACGTGCAACAAAAGTGTAAAGTTAACATTACTGTATAGAGCATGTCTATATTGCTAATGCACTTTAAATCCGTTTAATAATTCAGCTGCTGGTACATTTCACTCTTGGAATAAATAAGTGATGGTGAATTTATGAAGTGGCACAAAGTCTTAAATACTTAAAATTCAAAATGAACAAATAGAGCAAAACTGCTACAAGAATAAAAAAACAGCATCTCAGAGAGTATGCATGAGATTCTCAGATGAGAACTCTCTCTATGCTAGGACAGATAGAGTAAGCATTCTGAGTTCAAAGGCCTTCTTTCTTTCCAATCCATTGAAGCAACTGATTTAACTAGAGAAGCACTTTTAGTTTACATTCCTGGAGTTCACCTTTAAAGCGGAAGGAAACCCAGCATTTCTACTTTGCTCTAATAGATTATTTACAGCATATTATATACAACCAGCATTTTTTTTTTATTACTAGAACTGCATTCAAAGGGTTAACACAAGCTTTAGAAACTTCCCTTCCAGCAGAGCTAGCCGTTTCCGAAATTTTACATAATGTTATTTAGGGCTCGTCTCCACTAGTGCGGCGTGCGTCTCGGGGGTTCCGGTCGAATCGCTCCTGCAAGCGATTCCGCCGCGGCGCCGTCATCCCCTATGGCAGAGTTTCCCCGTGCGAATCATGTGCGGGGAAACTCTGCAGAATCGCCGGCGAAACCGCCCTAGTGGAAACGAGCCATTAGTGTTTAATTGTATCAAGTCAGGAATGTAAACAAAGCCATCTCTCACACCACGTGGTCTCACAAAGACAGTGAGACAAGCATAAATTCTTTCTGATTAAGTTAGAGGATGAATAAAGCAGTTATAAATAAAATGCAAAGTCAGCTCTCAGAGTAAAATTTGTGTATTTTAGAAATGTGTAATTTCTAAATGAATAATAATACTTATGTATGGCATGGCATACCGTATGGCATGTAAAAAGTAGAAAAACATGTTTTTATTGAATATGATGTCAGGGTTTTATACCGCTTTAATCTTAGACCTTTGAGAGTGGATCTGCTGAAGCATCATCCATCAGAACATTTATGTAGAAGGTACAATAAATAGCAAGGCTACATTCACAGTGGCCATTGCGATGTGTTCCCTGTAGTAGCAAGAACACAGTGGATCGGGAAATTGGCACTGCACGTTATCCCTGCATTGTCACATACAGTGAATGCGTACAGTCAGTGAAAAGTATGCTTCACTGTAACAGTCTTGCAGTAATGCACTGCATACAGTGCATTATGATGCAGCAAACATTATACCACAACGCGTCTGCCGTACTGTGAATGTCGTATTGGTGTACAAAGAGTCCATCCACCACACTGCAATGCACGGTGAACATGGCATTAAAGGAAAGCAGAGATGAACGCTTTGGCACAAAATAAACATATCCCCCCGATAGATTTTACAAAATAAATGTTATACCTGGTATTTTCACTGCTCTGGTGTGCTGGTTTTTGTGTTTTTTTTACTAAAACTCCATGCAAAACCCAGTACATCAGAAAAGCATATTATTTAGTGGGCTCTGTGCAAAATGAAATCACCATTTCTAAAAAAAAAAAAACAAAAAAAAAAAAAAACCCTCTTGTGACTAACAAATATAGATAAAAAAAAAAAGTTTTTAATTATACACTTACATTAGCAGCTCCTCCCATCTCATCACAGCTCTCTGTGATGCTGCAAATATACAGAAAGGGGAAAGCAGAGCCAGAAGGGGGCAGGCTTGGGCTTGAAAATACATCAGAGAAGACAGACTCCGCTATAATGATTCCTGAGCAAAGCCAGATTGAATGCTCAGTTGGGGATTTTATCAGGGCTGATTACAAGCAGTTTTTATGTAAGGGCATGGTCACAGTCCCTGGGATGGAGATATTGCAGAATCTACCGCATATTTTCATCCATTTAAAAATATATATACATATACAATTTTTATTAATAAGTCCTTTATAATTTGTATTTTGTAGTTTTATATTTTTCTATCTGCTTGTTAATGCATTATAAATGTGATATTTGTATTCTGACTGTGGGCATTAGTGCAGAATTTCGGGCAGCATCAGCGCAGGTCTGTTTGACAGGCTTAACCTGATCTACGCTATAAATTAATTGCACCCCCGCCACCACCCGTCGCTACAAGCGCGCTTATTGAATTGACATGCTGCGGACACCATATTTGTTTATCTTGCAGTTGCTTAGCAATAAGCGACGGATCTCCTGTCGCGTAAAGCGTGCTTTTAAAATTTAGAAAGAAAAATTAAATCCTTGCGCCCACCGTAGGGGCCAGTTTGGCTTCACGGCGATGGTTGCTGGGTTATTGGACGCGTATATACTTGCGTCTCCTGCGCCATTGCGTCAGCTGGTGAAGGTATGGAATGCTGAAACTCGTCATAACGCAATAGACGCAGGCCAGCTGCCGTTTGTTTGCCGAATCCCGGGACCCGCTGGCGCTTTGGGTCTTTTGGTTCCCCCTCACTACTGGCCACAGTGCGGAGGCGATCTTGGTGGTGATACCAACTGTGGATTTCGGTGATGTACACTTTTTAGTGTGATATGCCTTGTTCTTACATAAACATTGTGCGTTTTATTCTATTTTTTAAAGAAGCGAAATATTAAAAAAGGTAATGCACCAGAGAGCGCTCCTTTCTTTTTTCCCTGATTACAAGCAGGCTGAGCAGTGAAGGATGTAACAGAGCAGGGTAGGTGTTTTCTATAATGTCCCCACTGATATATATGTTAAAATACATGAGGGTGCTTCGACTCTGGTTCACTTTAATAGTTTTGAAAAGAGGTTGAATGAAGCTAACTACCTACATTTCAGTAATAGTAAATTGATAATGTAGGGATTGTTTCCGACTCTATATGGAACAAATTGCTTTATGAGAGTTAATGTGCCTTATCAGCGTTAACGTGTCTCATCAGAGTTAGCATGCCTTATCAGAGTAGCATAGCGAGTGCTACGAACTTATGCCTGCTAATTGGCAATGACGAGAGCTCCACTTGTCCTGCCCCGAGCCCCTGCGGGTCCAATCATTTAAAGGACATTATCCCCGCACTTTGATTTGCCCAACATGCTGTCTGTCAAGTTTCCTGTCAAGCGACAGGAAGCATTTGGGCCAATCAAAGTGTGGGGATAATGTCCTTTAAAGTGATTGGACCCGCAGGGCCTCGGGGTAGGGCGAGTGGAGCTCTTGTCATTGCCAATTAGAAGGCATACGTTTGTAGTGCTCGCTATACTACTCTGATAAGCCACATTAACTCTGATAAGGCATGCTAAGCGTGCAGTAAGGGGAGCTATAGTGTTAGCGAATCAACCCCGTTGTTCCATCACCACATATACCATGACCTGGCCACACCTGTGAACTCAATGGCACTGCTTGCTGCAGCTTTCCCGCACTTGTGCTTAGGTTGTAGTCTATGGGAGCACAGCAAAAATCACATAGTTAGGGCGGTACTATGCAATTAAGCAATGCAGTTTGAAGCCCCGCCCCATCTCCTGAAATTCACAATTGTGCCACCCATAACGATGACTGCATGACAAATCATGCCAGATCGCTTCGGAAATAATGTTTGGAAATGGCTGCAAATCCTGTTTAGAATCTCATCATGTTTGTAAAAGCAAACACAGTTTGCAGTTGGAAAGGGCTCTAAAGGGTTGTTCACCTGCATCTGGAATAACTGGAATTACTCGGGGCCGCTGGATTATTCTGTTTCCTCTAATAACACTAGCTAAACTTAAATAGACTCTTTTTAAACATGACTATATAACTCACACTTGGTTTATTTCCCTGTATTTTTCTATAGGGTTTGTTAAATGAGAATGCTGATGCTGTGGATTTCCTTATGGATCAACCCAACATTGTAGCTCGGCTGAATCCCACTATTCTAACCAGTGAAAAGACATATGTTAACTTTATTTCCAGATCAGGTACAATAAATGTCATTATCGTCCGTTTCATCAGGCTGACACACACTGAGTTGACACAGCTCATATCATCTTTTTTAAGAAGAAATTATGTTTTCTCAAGAGGTTTCCCATTTAAAGGTTTATAGCTTTATAAACTGTTGTTTATATTTTCATTATTTCAGTTTTAGAATTTTACGATTAACGTTTAATACAGGGTGCCGCCATGCTATTCATTTTGCAAAGTCTCTTGGATTTTTGCATAACAATGGACAGAAGTAGCTGATTGATTGGATTTACACCTGACAATTATGTGGACATTTATTTGACTGAAAAATTCCTTAGTTTAATTGCTTTCATTGTAGTTTAATCATTCAGCAATCGGTTGGCTGGCTTATTTTCAGGCTACATTGCTTAGAGCATCCACCACTGGCTTGACATATCAGACATTACCTGTGATTTTTATTATGTGAGGGAAAAGATACAGGAGGTGTTTGAAGGGTTATGAAATTATTATTTATTTGTATATATACAGAATCGAATGACACAGACCTGAAAAGAAAACACTTTTTCTTGAGCAAATCTTGTCTTTTCTTCCTTATGGCAGTACACAAATGAGCTTTGAGGCCATGTGCATAGTATTCTTAGCTGTCTGTCCATGAGGAACCCAATGCAGTGGGATACTACTGTCGGGCAGCACCAGCGGGAGGGGGGCTTGCCCATGTTATAGAGCTCCTCTATGAAGTGTGGGGCAGCCCAGCAGATGCATTAGAGAGGACTAGCAGCAGCCAGCCCAGTGAGAGCGAGTCACTCACCTCGCCGCTCTCCTCCAGTAACAAGGGGGAAGGGGAAGCCTCTGGCCACCTATATGACAAAGGGGGAATAATCTGTCCAGCTATACTACAAAGGGGGGGGGGGAGGGAAGCATCTGGCCACCTATACTACAAGGGGGGAGTGAGGAAGCATCTGACTTTGGGCAGACGGGCCAGCAGTCAGGAAGCAGTACAAGAACAGAAGTGCCACAAATACGGGTCATTATGAAACAGATCACACTGGCCTGTAAGTAAACAAACCATCATCTGCAATATACCAATATACCAAACATACATTGACTTGCCAGCTGCTGCTGAATGCTTTGTCTGAGCCTTCCCTGCCTGATTTATTGCCCATTCTCAATCTCTCCACTGTGACATGTGACAGGTGACACGTCTCCTTTCCTCCTCCTCTCTTTTCACTTTCCTTCCCATCCCACTCTCCCTCTCTTATCCTTTCCATGTTGTGCTCTGTTTCTGTCTTTTCTCCCTACTCTCTCCCCCATCTTGCTGCCTATCTTCCTCTGTCCTTTCCTCTACCGTTGTGCTCTCTCTCCCTCGCTATTCCTTCTTTCCCATCTCTATCCTTTCCTTCTCTTTCGCTCGTCGTCTTTCCTCTCTCTACCCTTTCCTCTCTCTCTTTTTCCTTTTGACTGTCCTCACAGGAACTTATAATCCAATTATCCTACCATAGTCTAATGTTTACCATATTATTATGCATTTATATAGTGTGGACATCTTCCACAACACTTTAGAGTGCATAGTCATGTCACATACTGCTCTGAGAGGAGCTCACAATTGGTTATGTAGTGTGTGCAGGAACACATGAGCTGGTGGGGGGGGGGGGATTGTTGACTGTTGGCCTAGGGCGGTAAAAAGTTCGGCCTTGAAAGTGGTATACATCTTTTTGCCTGCCACAGGCTTAAAGAGAATCTGTATTGTTAAAATCGCACAAAAGTAAACATACCAGTGCGTTAGGGGACATCTCCTATTACCCTCTGTCACAATTTCGCCGCTCCTCGCCGCAATAAAAATGGTTAAAAACAGTTTTTAAAAGTTTGTTTATAAACAAACAAAATGGCCACCAAAACAGGAAGTAGGTTGATGTACAGTATGTCCATACATAGAAAATACATCCATACACAAGCAGGCTGTATACACCCTTCCTTTTGAATCTCAAGAGATCATTTGTGTGTTTCTTTCCCCCTGCAGCTATCTTCCACTGAAGTGTCAGGCTGTTTCTTCCTGCAGAGTGCAGACAGCTCTGCCTGTATGTAATTCCTCAGTATGTGAAAGCCCAGCCAGCTCAGAGGAGGATTTATCCAGCTTGTAAAAGATAAGAAAGAAGAGAAAAGCTGCTCTAATCTAAATAACACACAGGCAGTGTGCAGAGAGGGGCCTGGAAGGGGGAGTTCATAGCAGAACCACAACACTGAAGAACTTGGCAGCCTTCCAGACACAGGCTGACAAGTCTGACAAGAGAGAGATAAGTTGATTTATTACAGAGACAGTGATAGTACAAAGTGCTGCAGTAAGCCAGAACACATTAGAATAGCTTTAGGAACTTGTAGGATGATAAAAAACAGGATGCAATTTTTGTTACGGAGTCTCTTTAAATTTGCTGAATGGAAGAATTAGGCAGCCCAACTGCAGTGTTAGACATGTTAAAGCACACGTGAGCTGAGCGGATTATGGAGACTGACATATGTTTTTCCTTTTAAAGAATGCAAATTGCCTGGCTGTTCTGTTGTTCCTCTGCCTCTAATAGTTTTATCAATAGACCCTGAACAAGCATACAGATCAGGTGCTCTGACTAGATTAGCTGCATGCTTGTTTCATGTGATTCAGACACTACTGCACACAAGCAGATGAGCAGGACTTACAGGCAACTGGTATTTTTTAAAAGGAAATAAATATGGCAGGCCCCATATGCCTCACACTTTATGTTCCATTTAAGGTAAGCCATTCACAAACCCAATTCACATTTATACCACTGAAAGCAAACCAGGGACAGTTTCATTACTTTCATTACTTCATGTGTTTTTAGGCAAAAGTGGATAAAGGTTTTTTTAGTTTTTTTTTTATATGTTTTATTGGTCTCTACTACTACTATTCAGACTGGAGATATTTTCTTGCTATATTCTCCAACAAAATTTCCCATAAAAATTGTTTTCTAAGTTTGGAGAAATCTAAAAAACATTTTACAAGCACTCTTAAATCACCTCATCCTAAGTCGGTTGTTTGAGAGCCCTAGGTTTAGGCACAGGCACTTTGCTGAACTGCCTGCTTCAGCTGTGTAGCAGCGATTTAGAGGACTGAAACTTAAGCAGGCATTATCTTGGTTCTGTGATTAGGCACCTAAAAAGTTTTTGGAATCGGCTGTAGATTGGGTCCAGGAGCTGATGGCAAAAGCACAAATGACGTTGACAAAAGAGGAATCTTCATTAAAGCTGAGCAGCTATTAGGCGGTCTTAATTTGCACTGTAATGAATACCACAATGCTCCTGAACGTGCTAAAACATTTGATCAGTATGTTGCATGGCTTTGTTCAGACTATACAACTATTCCTAAATGCTTGTAACAACCCTTCAATTGTACATATTATAAATAACAAGTATGTCAGGTAAGCTTTTTTAAGTGTTTTTTAAGCATATACAAATGCTTTGTTTTTAACAAGTTTTGCTCAGCATTATGTGTGAGCAGTGAGATGTATAAACTGCGTTCTGCATCCACTGCCCTCCTTCCTCACATAGATAAGGTATAGTAAGTGCTAATTAACCTTCCCAGCGTTCAATTTCCCCAGGATTTCTGTGCAAACAGTGATAAAATTTATTTTTAAAACTTTTTTTTCCCTGTAACTTGCCAAAATGTGTCAAGCAAGGGTCTAGTATACAGTGCAGGAGAGTATTGATGTGTATGCATGTTTATACTGTTCACAGCATGTTTTTTTGAACGGACATTTCTGTCCATACCGCTAGGGAGGTTAACATATTCATGGGACATTTAGGGAAGCCTGGAAGTTTCTGGCCACTCAGAGGTATATTCAGAAATGCTTGCTGAAAGCTGGAGAAAAAAAGCTTGAGGCATATGACAAGCAATTGCAAAAACTTGAATTTGCATATTTGTGAGTGCCCAGTTTAAACATCCAAAGCATGGATGGCACTGATAAAAATCCACTAAGCATACATTTCAGAACTGTTTTACACTTAAATGTCTCTGCTATGCATTTCAATGTAGTTTACTGTAGAACAATACCATACTTAAAGCAAATCTGAACTGAAAATAAATGTATCAGATTATTGTATGTGCAGAAACAATTGTACAGAAAACCTTCCTGCAGTCTCACAATCCTTCTTTCAATTGAAAGAGTTACCTTTGAACACTGAAATCTGTTCAGCAGCCATTTCAGTGTGACCTATAATCTGGTTCGTTCTCTTGCCAAAAAAAGAAATCATGACATTTTTTAAACTTTTTAACTCTCTTTTGTTATCTTCTGAATCCATAAAATTAAAGCTGTGTACACATGCTAGATGACCTTGGCTGAGGCAGCTGATTATGACCGCCTCTACCAAGGATCCAGCACAGTGTACAGCAGCCCGAGCCGTTGATCAGTGACCACATGGTGCCATTAATTTCAACTCTTGACTTCCTCATTTTGGCCCTGTGTCCTGGCCAACCTGAAATTGTCTCCCCTGTGTGCTCCCAAGGAGATGGAGGGGGGGGATGGTAAAGAGCTATTGCACACATTTACATTGATTGTTGCAGCAAACCAAGTTTTGCATACGTATCACCATTACACATTAACCTCCCTATTGATTGTTATACATGTCAATACAAAACAGTACTGACGTGCACACACGTTAATACTCTCCTGCCCTGTATACTAGACCCTTGCTTGATAAATTTTGGCAAGTTACAAGAACAAAAAAGTTATGAAAATAAATTAGATCACTCTATGCACAGAAATCCTGGGGAAATACAACGCCAGGGAGGTTAAATAAGATTTACTTAGAAATCTGGTTGAATATCAATCAAAACACTGCCACTGCTAACATTCAATATAATACACAGCTATGCAGCCACAGATCACACTCCTTTATTCACTACACGATTTCCATGTTCAAATTACATGAAAATTACATAAAATATAATGATGTATATCGGTCAGAGATGGTCAGCGAGAGGCAAATAATCCCTGCTTACATGTGGATTTCATACAAACTATATGCAGCTGGGAACTGGGCCAATTAAATTCAGCAGGAAGATTTGATGGGATCATTTTCAAGCTGTATACATTTTGCATTAATTCTGCATGCAAGCCAGAATGATTTGCAGCTCAGATGATCTCTAATGACCACCTTTACCAACCTACATTATATGTCTCCAAACTGTCCTACACTCTATAGATTCTCCCTCCAAACATCATCTGCATACCTTCCAATTACCAATGTCTGCCTGCCCAACGTTTCCCATTCTCTGACCTGTGCTGTGCCCAAAAGGCACATATTTACTTTTTATATTCGTTTTGGTTTTATATTGATTGTTAGAATTCAATGTTGTTAATTATGACAAATGCTTGCACAGATACTGTTTAAAATTACCTATTTTACTTCCCATTCCCTAAAGCTACTAAAGTGCTAACAATATATTTCTTTTCATCTTCCAGCTAAATATAGCTTGCAAGATTTTGAAGTGTTCTCATACCTGGATTCACAGGACAAAAGTTCAGTTGTTGCTGAGAACATGAAATATGTAACAAAAGAAGGTAATTTTTCTTTCGCAATCTATTTTTTACTCTTTATGTATCAACACAAGAAGCTTCTTTCGCAAGTACCAGTTAAAGCAGAATGACCTCAAATTATGCTTTTTTGTATCTATGGCCCCTGTTGATTGTGATCTATGTAGTAGTATTGTTCAGGGTATATTCAGCCTTGTACATAAACAGAATCCACTTGTTTAATGTAGGTGTTATTTAATCCTGAATCGAGGTTACAGTCTTTAAGCATTCTGTTTGTTTGTCAGTAAAGATTTATTGGAAAAAAACAACAAAATAGCTAGGTTCTTCACTTACAAAGCAGTAGAGAAGCAATTGGTGAGTGGAGCTGACAGCATATTTTTCTGGTGTAAATCCCCCACCCTGCCTATTGGTAGGCAATATCTTGTCTGTATAAGCAGATGATCAGGAACCTAGCACAGGTGTCCAGCCTTTTTTTTTTTTTTTAAATGAAGGATAAAGAAAATAACAAAAATCTGTAGGGAAGCAAAATAAAAAATATCAGGGACTTCTAAAGGGTTTATTCTGTATTGAAGATGAATCCGAAAGATGTACTGTATATTCTGGCGTATAAGACTACTTTTTAACCCAGGAAAATCTTCTTAAAAGTCGGGGGTCGTCTTATATGGTGGGTGCTGAAACTTCTGAGCCGGACTGGAGAATCTGCGGTTGCCGCGCACGGTGGGGGGAGCTCAAAAACGTTTGCGGCCACATCCCCACCGTATGCGGCGACAGTATGAAAGCAGCAAAGGTAGTGCTGTACAAGTATGGTAGAAGAAAATCCTCTCACCAGGATTCCTGGAAAGAAGTGACTTAACACGGTCCCGATGACGAGGTGAGGGGGGGCACCTCACTGGGAAGGTGTAAGTAAAAGGTGGAGCAAGCTACAGGCATCCAGGACACTTGGGGTATGGAAGAAAAGAGAACGGTTCCCAGAAAAACATGCCCCTTTCACCCATCTAGCTTGTCCTTGTATCCTATTACCATACTGCCTTCTCTGCCTCTCAGATCTCACTCCTGAGGGCTGCAGTGAAGCGGCGCAGGCACGCATGTGCGAGATCTGAGAGGCAGAGAAGGAGGTATTAGTATACAAGGGCGGGCCAGGCAGGTGAAAGAAGCATGTTTGAACTACAGCTCTAATAGTTTTGGAGACAGGGATAGCTGATCAATACAAGCAGGCTTTGTATACAACAACCAGCCAATCGCCAGTAAGGTACATCACTTGCCGTGATTGGCTGGTTGGTGTATACTGGGTGCCACATACAATACAGCACCAATATCTGTACCTGTTTATACAGTATATATATATATATACCAATACATACAGCACAGAATACTAATGTCCAAGTGTCAAGAGGGGTAGTCTTTTTTATAAGGCGAGTATATCCTAAAATGTATATTTTAACTGGAAAGGTTGGGGGTCATCTTATACGCCGGAATATACAATATATAGGATTTTTTCTTTGTTTCTTATAACATAAAAAAAAAAGTAAAAGTACCGTAAAACAAAGCAGTATTCTTTTCATATGTTTGTGGCCCCGCACAACTTATGTCTCAGTTATTTACATTGAAGTGGGTTTACAGTATAAATGTACAGTGGAACCTTGGTTTGCAAGCATAATTCGTTCCGGAAACATGCTTTTAATCCATGCTTGCACTCTAAGATCAGAGCGAACTTCCCCATTAGAATTAATAAAAACTCAGTTGATTCCTTTCACAATCTAAAAAAAGTTATAATAAAATAGTTTAAAATAAAAATGTAAACAAGACTATCACTATAACTAACAGTATCATTGTCATCTGTTGGCTCACCACAACCTCTTTTTTTTTTTTTTTTTTTTTTTGTATTTTTTTTTTCTTTGAGTGGCTTTAACATGGAACTTATCCAATGACAGTTGCTTTTGAGAATTTCATGGAAATTTGACTTTGCACAGTCTCTACACTCAGATTATGTGCAATCCTGAAGGAAGAAGAATTATCTGCTCAGTTGTGATCACATGACGCATGTATACTTTTTTGCTTGTATATCAAGATGTTGCATGTATATCAAGTCAAAATTTCACAAACATTTTTGCTTGTATTGAAAAGCACTCTTAAGCAAAGTTACTCTCAATCCAAGGTTTTACTGTACATGATTGAAATGTACACCTTTTCAATAATAAAAAAAAAAAAAACATTGTTTAAAGAGAACCCGAGGTGGGTTTGAAGAATGCTATTAGGACACAGAGGCTGGTTCTGCATACTATCACCAGCCTCTGTGTCTGTACTGTGTCCCCACTTGCTCTCCCCCCTGCACTCTGCTGTCCCCCATAAAAAACCCACCATGCTAGCGACATGCAGCATGTTGCTAGCTGGCTGTTTACCTTATGTCTGGCATTCACCACCGCTCCCTCGCCTCCTCTATAGCGCCAAACTCTCCCCCCCCCCCCCCCCCCCAGAAACAAAATGGCCAATCCTTTCCCTTCCTAAGTAATTGGGTGGAATGGGTCTTCCCAACTGAGCAGAATGGTGGAGTGGTCCAACACTAAATCAGACAAAATAGGTAGAGGTTGAGAATAAGCTAGCAGGATGGGATGCCTTAACATTGGATCAGTCTGATTGGATAAGACTAGGAGGAAATAAAATAATCCACTAATGGCTGCAACTAGGAAATGCCTTAAAGAGACTCCGTAACAAAAATTGCATTCTGTTTTTTATCATCCTACAAGTTCAAAAAGCTATTCTAATGTGTTCTGGCTTACTGCAGCACTTTATACTATCACTGTCTCTGTAATAAATCAATGTATCTTTCCCCTGTCAGACTTGTCGGCCTGTATCTGGAAGGCTGCCAAGTTCTTCAGTGTTGTGGTTCTGCTATGAACTCCCCCTTCCAGGCCCCTCTATGCACACTGCCTGTGTGTTATTTAGGATTAGAGCAGCTTCTCTCTTCTCTCTTATCTTTTACCAGCTGGATAAATCGTCCTCTGAGCTGGCTGGGCTTTCACATACTGAAGAATTACAGACAAGGGCAAAGCTGTTTGCAGGGAGAAACAAGCAGCCTGAAACTTCAGTGCATGAGAACAGGGGGGAAAGAAACACACAAATGATCTCTTGAGATTCAAAAGGAAGGGTGTATACAGCCTGCTTGTGTATGGATGTATTTTCTATGTGTGGACATACTGTACATCAACCTACTTCCTGTTTTGGTGGCCATTTTGTTTGTTTATAAACAAACTTTTTAAAACTGTTTTTAACCACTTTTAATGCGGGGAGGAGCGGCGAAATTGTGACAGAGGGTAATAGGAGATGTCCCCTAACGCACTGGTATGTTTACTTTTGTGCGATTTTAACGATACAGATTCTCTTTAAGTGGCAGGCTCCTGCTAGCAGTCTGGTGTCCTACCCAGGCTGGTTGAAGCCCTCCTTTCTTATGATTCTACTTTCTCTCTCTTTGATAACATCCCCAGTTCTCCATAACTACCTAACAGGTGGGTGTCTGAGGGTTCGGGAGTTCAATCAGAATAGCTTTAGTATATTCATGTCTGACATGAAGCTGCTGAGAAATGATTTTCAACTATCTGACAATATTTTCAGGTGCATCATTTTCTGGGATCCTTGTGGGTCCAATGTAACTGGGTCAATCCCCTTACATATTTTGAGAACCTGGTCTTAGTTGAAGGCACCCATAGACATATTATCTCATTGCTTTATCAAGTGTTGCTTATGTCCTCTTGGAAGGGGAAAGTACAATTACAAATTAAGTGGGAGAGAGATCCTGCAAAGTCACTTGACATTGAGCAATGGCAAAAAAATTCACCCTGAATCAAAAGGGATCCTTGAGCGCCAATACCCAAGAATTAAGATATATAATTCTTTCAAGATGGTTATGCTGGTGGTGTGGATCTGCTAATGGGACTCTTATACATATTTTTGGGCCGTGCCAATCAGTCAAACCTAATTGGAGACCAGTCCATCAGTCCATCCCGTCTACAGCAGGGTAACCACACAATAACGGTTATTGTTTACCTTGGTCTCCACGACCACCACACCAGTGGAGAGCCTCTCTCTCCCCAATTGGTGCACTGTTGCTGACAGGCTCTCTGAGGGGAAGGTCCTACCCCTATCTAGTTTGGTGGGTGGCGATTTACAGTCGCGTAGTTGCGACTTCCCATTGGGGAATAGGTATTCCACCCAACGGCGGCTGATTGGCCGCTTGCAGTGGTGGCCACTTCCGGTTTCCTGGCAATGGAACGCAACAGCGTTCAGGAAGTGATCTGACGAAGGGGGAGTGTGCGGCATAGTTAATGTTATTGGAGGAAACGCCGCTCTACCCCACCGATGGATAGTTGTGCTGGACCAGGTTAGCAAGACCTCAGAAACACTTCGACAAAAGGAAGGTCCGCACCAATTCACCACGAATCCTCTTTATTGTCAGGACATGTCCTGTATTAAAACATCGAATCTCAAGCTGACATGTTTCGGACCTACTGGTCCTTAATCATAGCTATGATTAAGGACCAGTAGGTCCGAAACATGTCAGCTTGAGATTCGATGTTTTAATACAGGACATGTCCTGACAATAAAGAGGATTCGTGGTGAATTGGTGCGGACCTTCCTTTTGTCGATGTGCGGCATAGTTGTTCCACCGGATTCCACTTTCAAAGTAAGTCATTTACACTATTTAAGGGTACACTTTTTGGGGGCTCATTGTCCTGATTAAGCGCCTCACTTAGAGGTGCGAAACAGCTGTCTACCATCTTTGCTGCTTGTTTCTCCTTTTCGATATGTTGATTGTGCCCTACAACTGTGATGGATTTTTATCTTTTTTGAATAAATTGGTGTTTTATATGGATGTGCCGGTCTGCTTTTCTCTCTACTGAACCATAGTTAAAGAGAATCTGTATTGTTAAAATCGCACAAAAGTAAACATACCAGTGCGTTAGGGGACATCTCCTATTACCCTCTGACACAATTTCGCCGCTCCTCGCCGCATTAAAAGTGGTTAAAAACAGTTTTAAAAAGTTTGTTTATAAACAAACAAAATGGCCACCAAAACAGGAAGTAGGTTGATGTACACTATGTCCACACATAGAAAATACATCCATACACAAGCAGGCTGTATACAGCCTTCCTTTTGAATCTCAAGAGATCATTTGTGTGTTTCTTTCCCCCTGTTCTCATGCACTGAAGTTTCAGGCTGCTCGTTTCTTCCTGCAAACAGCTTTGCCCTTGTCTGTAATTCTTCAGTATGTGAAAGCCCAGCCAGCTCAGAGGACAATTTATCCAGCTTGTAAAAGAGAAGAGAGAAGCTGCTCTAATCCTAAATAGCACACAGGCAGTGTGCATAGAGGGGCCTGGAAGGGGGAGTTCATAGCAGAACCACAACACTGAAGAACTTGTCAGCCTTCCAGACACAGGCCGACAAGTCTGACAGGGGAAACATACATTGATTTATTGCAGAGACAGTGATAGTATAAAGTGCTGCAGTAAGCCAGAACACATTAGAACAGCTTTTTGAACTTGTAGAATGATAAAAAACAGGATGCAATTTTTGTTACGGAGTCTCTTTAAGTAAATGGACTGGGAAGAATTGGGAAGGAAAAAAAGGAAGGAAAGGTAGGAAAAAAGAAAAAAAATATGCTTTGGCAAATATTATAATTGAAACAATGGCTTCAATTCATCAAAGGGTGTTCGATAACAAAACCCCAGTCCTTAAAATACCGCATTCGGTATTTTACACTTCACTGTGCTAATTCATCAATATTTTCCCATGTGTGGTAGAGGTTCGTTAAGTTACCGAACTACTAGGCTTCAATTCATCAAAGGCTGTTCGATAACAGCAGAGTGGTGCAGAGCAGCTTGGAATGTCGGTGTGTTGTTACAAGCTGATAACAATAGAAGGCATCCAGACATCCCTTTAGATGTAAAGGTGTTATAGTTACTGTTATTTATACTGCCTCTGCTGCTCTGAATCTGTCGATCAGTCTTTCTTAACATTTTATTTATTTGCCACAACGTAGATGAACTTCCTGGAGACATTACAAATGCCATGCTTGGTGATTTCACCACCAGCATCTTTGCATTATCAAACAGGGCCTGAAAGGGTTACACCACCGAAGGGAATCTGGGGATATATTTTGACCCGTTCTCTCTGCTCACTGCTTGGGGGGTCTGAAAGCTTGTGTGGAGAAGCCTGTGTGACCTATCAGCGGCACTTGCAGGAGAACAGGGGCTGTTTCTATTGGCTGCCTGCTCCTGCTAATCATGAAAACATTCACACAGAAGGCTTTCGAAGCCTGTAACGACAGGGGAGAGCTTGAGATAAACACCGAATGTGTTAGCGAATGTGGGAACCTTGATGAATTAACATTTGTTGAGCACATGTCGGTAATTTATCTCATTGCTGTGTCATTTCAGCTTCTCATTCGGTAACAGCTTTGATGAATTAACATTTTCTAAAGTGCTTCGTTAAGTCAGCTGTTTTCAGCATTACCGAATGCGGTAATGCTTGATGAATTGAAGCCAATGTGTTATACTAAGAGCAGCGATAATTCAAATACATTTCATTAATCACCCTGTATACCAACAAAACAAGAGAACTATTACAATTCTTAACAAACATTGGAACATTTTATTGGGTGGTGAACCCATGAGAATTGTATTTGTGCAAAATTGAATATGTGCACCTAAACACACATTCATTACTTAATTCATGAGTTGCACTTATTCAGATAAATAACTAAATTTAAAAAAATTACCCTTGCTGTAGTTTTTCAAATACATTACAGTAGGCAAGAATAACATGGTGAATTACAGTATATAATACAAAATAAAAATTGTTAAATTATAGACTTTATAGGTTTATTAGGTTTATTTTACTTGTGGCTGTGGCTTTTGCCATTTACATTAAATGAGTCTGTTAGTTTTTTCCATTTCCAGAACCCCACATTTTAGATTTGTACTGTTTGTACTCTTAATATATACAATATCTCACCTTTGTGAGAAGTTTAATACACTTTAATATATTTTTAAAGTGTATTACATTTTCTATATATGTGTGTGAAGGCTCCTATTTAATGAATACGTTTTCTCTCAGGGGATAATTTTTCATCTTCTGATAGAAAACCTCCATTGATGCGTCTCCCATTGACTTGCTTTTTTTCGCCCCTTTCAAAGCTGTCTCTATATGGACAGCATCATCGTTTTTATTTATCTACCTGTATTGTTTCAGGATTGTTTTATATTGCTTTCCAAATACGGTACTTACAGTAACTTGTAATACAGGCCACGATTATGGCTTTTGGATTGTAAAGCATGGTGGGCCTTTCTAATCCTAATCTTAATGCATCCTGATTGCACTGCAAGGACAGAGGAGGAGACATGTCAGTTTACAGCCTGTTTCATTTAATCTCAAAGCAACTTTGAACTCGCCAGCTACAAGTTCTAAATAATGAATATGTGTATGGCTCCCTTTCATATTTCTTTTTTGAAACATTTAATTTTATTTGGTACTGAGCATAGTAAAATAGTGAACAGACATACACTATACTTTCCTTTCAAAGCAAATCATACATTTTATGTTTGCATGCATAGACTGCATTGATTTCAGTATAATGGTATTATTTAGTAACGAAGCAGTGTACATTAGTAAAACACAACAAGGCTAGAGTTTGCGTGAGGTGACTTTTGTTAGGTAGTGAAGCTGCGGGTCTGTGTCCTAGGAAGCTTGTGGGAGGGCGGTGACATCTGTAATGTGCAAACTGTGCAGGCAGAGGAATAGGATGAACAGACGTATGCGTGATGCATATTAATGGAGGACAATATGAGCTATAGCCCCTAAACAAGAAAACAGCAGTGTTTTCCTTTGTTATGGCGCAGCACAATAGCATTTTGTTGTTCTTATTTTTGGTTTATTTATTTTACAATTTTTATGTTTAAATCTGGTAAATAGAAACCATTAATATGATGAAATTTACACACCAAAATGTATAGTTTGTGAAAATTGTGTATCAACACATTAAGGCCTCAGTCTCACTTCAAAATAATAATAATTAAAAAAAAAATTATATAAATAAGATCATACCTGTTTGTTTTTTTCGATGCACTGTTTGTGTTGTGTTAAAATACATTATTTTAATCTGCAGACATGCATGTTTTAGCATATGAGCTTGCATGATATGCAATGGAAAATGCATGTACACAAAAAGGAACCATAAGTGACATGTGACAAGATAAGGTAGAGGTGTATGCACAGTGGCAAGCAAATAAATAAATATGCTGTGTTACTTTTCTTATTTCTCTGCCTGAAAGAGTTAGTATTCAGCTGTGAAAGTGCTAATATTCAGTTATGAAAGAGTTAATATTCAGCTGACAGTTTCACTCCAGTCAGGATCCAATTAGACTATAGCATACCTTGCTGATAAGGAGTTACAGCTATAAAACACTTTCTATTGTTCATATAGTTTAGCTTTTTGAGAAACGGGACAGAGTTTCATTGAGACTAAACAACAAACCTACTTTTTTACGTTTTTAAACATAACATAAAACGTTGAGATATCTAAAAGACTTTTTAGGAGTAGGAGGATAGATGCAATTGTTTATCTCATCAGTGTATTTTCACTTAAAGAGGAACTTCAGCCTAAACAAACATAAGTTACATTAGTTATGTTAATTAAAATAGATGGGTAATATAATCTCTTACCTACCCTGTTTAAAATATCAGGCAAAGGTCTGTGATTTCATGAGGGCAGCCATCTTTTTAGTTGAAAGGAGGTGACAGGGTGCATGAGACACAGTTCCAACTGTCCTGTGTCCTGATCACCCCTCCCAGCTGCTAGGCAACGAGAACAACAACATCATGCTTTGCACAGCATCAGGAGAAAAATGCCCGGGCAGTTTTCTTTGATGGGGCGGAGCTTATCTTCTAAGCAGCTAAAAATTAGGCTTGGGTATGAAAACAAAGTTCTGATGCTGTGAAACTGTTAAAGAAACACCAAGCAGTGCTGCTGAGTAGATTTTTAGTCTGGAGGTTCACTCTAAGGTTCACCTTAAGCTTTGTACACATACTAGACGGTTCTCGTTCCAAGGTGAATGGTTGGGGCTACTGTTCATATGCTAGATTCACATCAGAGGTGACCACTCTCAATGCGTCTGCTGTCAAACACCTGCATGTTTTTACTTACCCCACCCGTTCTAATGTGGACTGCTCTGTCGGCTTTTCTTCCTTCTGCATAGCAACAGAACTGAAGGCTAGTGACGCGTCTATACAGCTTCAGCCCCAAAATGTCAGGGATTAAGTCTTGATTCCTGCTGGGTGACAATCATAGTACCTGTGTACTAGGTTTCAGGGTTAGGTCAGACAGGTGGAATAGGCATGCCTAGCATTGATTTGACTGCACACTCAGCTTCAGTGCATGTAATCATGTATGTGTGGTGGAATTGTTTTTTTTTTTTTAAATAATTATTTTACTTTGTTTTCCACACATACACAGACCCTTTTTCCAGTAATGTTTTCGCTTCTTAGTGAAGGGTATGGCTGCAGCAGTATGTAGATAAGTGCAGGTCTATTTGAGGTCTATATGGATCCATTCCTTGTGCACTTGTGAAACTAACTTACAGGCTGCTTATCTTACTTAGGCCTCTTGCACACTACATGCGATTCCGATTTTTTTATTTTTTTTATATACAATCCATTTTTTTATTCCGATTAAAAAAATGTAGTAGCTTGCAGCACTTTTTTTTTTAACCACCCTGGCGTTCTGATTAAATCGCCAGGGTGGCTGCGGGAGGGTTTTTTTTAAATTAAAAAAAAAACTATTTCATGCAGCCAACTGAAAGTTGGCTGCATGAAAGCCCACTAGAGGGCGCTCCGGAGGCGTTCTTCCGATCGCCTCCGGCGCCCAGAATAAACAAGGAAGGCCGCAATTAGCGGCCTTCCTTGTTTTGCTTACATCGTCACCATAGCGACGAGCGGAGTGACGTCATCGACGTCAGCCGACGTCCTGACGTCAGCCGCCTCCGATCCAGCCCTTAGCGCTGGCCGGAACTTTTTGTTCCGGCTACGCTGGGCTCAGGCGGCTGGGGGGACCCTCTTTCGCCGCTGCTCGCGGCGGCGATCAGGCAGCACACGCGGCTGGCAAAGTGCCGGCTGCGTGTGCTGCTTTTTATTTGACAAAAATCGGCCCAGCAGGGCCTGAGCGGCAGCCTCTGGCGGTGTTGGACGAGCTGAGCTCGTCCAGACCGCTTTAATCGGAATAAAAAAATCAGACTTGCATGTAGTGTGTAAGAGGTCTTAAGGGTCCCATACACTGAGCCAATTAGCGGCCGATCGATTGCAAATCAATTGACCGGCTGATCGATTTGCGGCCGATTTCATCAGGGACGTGAGCCATCTGCTGCGCATGCGCACTGGCCCAGTTTGAAGCATATTGTGTGGCTCTCACGGAATTACATTTTAAAATATGTGGCGTTTATGGCTCTCTCAACCAAAAAGGTTCCTGACCCCTGCTATAGAGCCTTCCTGGTCCTCTCTCTGTTTTCTGATTCCACTGCTGTCCGCTCACTGAAATTATTCAATCTGCAGGTTGAATACGTCTTTGGCCTTCCTTGAGCGAGCAGACCTGCACTAGGCATGCACCTGTCCAGGCTTTCACATGCGTAGTGTGGATGCGCCCATCTTTGGAAGCACTCATAAACACTAGTGCTTCCAAAGCCTTCTGAGGAGTCCCAGGTGCAAATTTTGAACAAGGGACAGGAGTGGAATGAGGAAACAGAGAGGACCAGGAAGACTCTATTGGATCCAGAGCCTTCCCTTAGGTGAGTATTAAAGTATTTTGTTTTAGGTTGTTTAAATGGGATGCTCGTAATATTACCCAAATATTACTGCACTAAATCGATAGGGGAAAATGAGGTTGCTTGTGGATCAGTTTTTGTGTTACATGTATGACATCTCTTTACTTGTGCATTGCTAATACCAGTGCTGGAATGCTTACACTATGTTATTTATTTTCAGATGAGAATGTAATTTATGCAGTCACCATCTGGATTATTGCTGACTTTGACAAACCAGCTGGGAGACAACTGCTTGCTAAAGCGATGAAGCACATGGTACAGTACTGTTGGTTTCTGTTGCCTAATAATTTAATCTACCCAAGGTGGACAAAGTTTTCATTTGTGCCAGAACTGTAATCTGTATGCAGTCATATACAGCACAAAACCTTCTGTAAGCTGGTAAATGTTTATGGTTGTGTGCATATATTGCATTTCTCTGCCATTCTGTGTGAGTAGAATTCTAGTCCCTGTGGTATCTTAAGTGTTCAGATAATCTCTCCCTAATCATTTCTGCAGTGCATGGAAAATACTGTGGATGTCGGGTGTAATATTTGCACTTGTTAACACTGGGAATGTGAAATGCAGCAATTATAAATATAAAATGTGTGATGCTGTTCAGTGTGATGATTTGGCACCAATGTTTCCAATATTTATTTCTATTTTATTAATAACTTTCAGAAAAAAACTACAATCTTTACCCAGTAACCACAATATAGAAATAATACACCAAAATTGAATAAAATGACCATACTTTTTGTTGCAGCTGTCAGATTTCTGGAATGTATGACACTAAAAAGCAGAGTTAATGGCATAGGGATGTCACACAACCTTCACCATCAGCCAGTTGACCACATAAGCTGAACATGAGGGGGTCGTGTTGATTTATTATGAAAAGAGTAGCTGTGTTAAATATACATTTGATTGATTGTGAATATTGACATCACTGGCCAAGAGTGCAGGAGTAGACAGAACTCATGACTACCGTTGTCTATCACCATGTCTGTGATAAAACTGGGTTTCCAAGCCCCATTTCATACCTGAACATTTTACTATCAGTTTCAACTGTGATTTCAATTGCTGGTGATTCCTAGCATTTAAAAAGCACTACTGTAATGTAAAGTGTATGACAGTGTTCCCACTGTAGCGATTGCCAATGATTAGCGATGTGCTGAAATCACAAATGCAGTCAAGGCTCCCTTTCTTGTGCAGCAGTGCACCTCCCATTCCATGTGCAGCCCCCTCTTACATGTGTATTATCCATGTACAGCAGCCCCTTTCTTTAACCATTTCAGCCCGCGGGGATTTTTCCCCTTATGCAACAGAGCAATTTTTACCTCCCGTCCATTCGCCAATAACTTTATCACTAATTATCACAATTAATTGATCTATATCTTGTTTTTCCGCCACCAATTAGGCTTTCTTTGGGGGGTACGTTTTACTAAGAATTATTTTTTTCTAAATGTATTTTAACAGGAATATTAAAAAAAATGGAAATAATTCATTATTTCTCAGTTTAATACATGCTACCATAATTAAAACCTATGTATTGTATTTGCCCATTTGTCTCAGTTATTACACCGTTTAAATTTTGTCCCTATCGCAATATGGTGCATTTTTTTTTTCAGTTTTGCGTCCATCACTATTTACAAGCTTATAATTTAAAAAATGTTCATAATATACCCTCTTCACATGCATATTTAAAAAGGTCAGACCCTTAGGTAACTATTTATGTTTTTGTTTTTTGATTGTAATTTTTCTTTTTCCATTAAAAATGTAATTTGGGTAATTTTTGGAGTGGGAAATAAACAGTTAATTCTAAATGTAATAATGTGTTTATTGTATTAAAAAAAACTTCATGTAGATGTAGTTTTACTATTTACTATACATTGAGTTTTTGATTTTTTTTGGTCCTTCTCGCTTCCAGGAAGCGAGAAGAGTACAGGAAACTTTTTTTTTTTTTCTCAGAAAGACTCTGATAAGAGGCTGTCGATTTTTCTGCTGGGGACTTACATCAATGAATGGGAACCATGTTCCCATTCCTTGATCTCCAGGCTACCGGGGGGCGGCACAAGGGCGCACCGAAGCGCGCATCAGCAGCACAGCAGCCGCCTGGACGAGGAGGATCACGTCCAGGCGGCATAAATGGTTAATGAAAGCTCCCTTAAGGAGGAACTCCAGTGAAAATAATGTAATAAAAAAGTGCTTCATTTTTACAATAATTATGTATAAATGATTTAGTCAGTGTTTGCCCATTGTAAAATAGTTTAAATCCCTGATTTATATTCTGACATTTATTACATGGTGACATTGTTACTGCTGGCAAGTGATGTAGCTGCTGCTTGCTGTTTTGGCAGTTGGACACAGCTGTGAACAGCTTTTTTCCACAATGCAGCAAGGTTCCCAGATAGGAAACTGCCAGAAGTACCTCGGTACTCAGAGCTTCTTGTGGGAGGGGTTTCACCACAATATCAGTCATACAGCGCCCCCTGATGGTCTGTTTGTGGAAAGGGATAGCTTTCTCATGTAAAAGGGGGTATCACGTATATTGCTCCTCATGTTCACCCTTCTTTTCATATGTAGTAACCCCTCATTCATGTCCAGGTGCCCCTTTGCCTACAATCACCCAAGGCCTGGGCCTTTGTGGCGTTCCAGAAATCCGGCCCTGAATGCGTCACATGCCTCATTTTTTTATAACTATTTTGGAGCAATTGCGTTTCAATGTTAAAGAATTGCAAAACACAATTGCTTCAAATGCTCATCCCCATACAGTGGAAAATCACAGAAAAATCATAGCGTTTGGAATTCCCAGTGTGACTGGGGCCTCATACTATTTGGAACTTTCACAAAAAGAGGTCTTATAACCTATGTAAGAAAAGATATACATATAACCGTGTGTTGTGGGAACTGGTATTTTCTTTAACTGTGCTGCATGTCCTAATTCCTTGTCTCTCCGTGGAATTGTCGTACCATCCACAAAACACATGGGGCTTTTCCTTCGCAATTATCAAATGACCCTACATAAAGCAACTGCTACTTTTCTTGCTAATTAACACTGTATCTCTATTTTGAGACTTGCAAATCTGTACATGTGTTCATTTCTCTAACATGTTTTGGGGGGGTTTGGTTGAAAATCCATGTCTTTTAACGACTGTTTAAACAAATTTGAGGTTTTCATTATATCTTGTATTTCTCCATATACATTTTTACTATATGCTAGGGGAATTAAAGTGAACCTTAAGTGAAAATGAATTAATGAGATAACTAAAATTGTCAAACAGGCGCTCAGTGTAATTGGACCACCTCAGATCAAGATTCAATAAATACACAATTGATATAGTGTATAATTAATAAATAGTACACGATTAATGAAATTGATAAATCCAATTTAATAAAGAAAAAATAAATACAAATACAATTGCAGTGGTTATGCACACATGTTTTATAAAATGTTGCAACAGAATAATACCCTCATGCAGAAATCCATACGCTCATTCAGACCATGTGTATCACCACTAGAGTGGTGCCTTATGCTAGGAAGGGAGGTGGTTTCTCCCGAAATGCATCAGCAATCTGTGGCAATGTAACAATGTACTGTATATACTCGACTAGAAGTCCAGAAATGTAGGTCTAATTAACAAAATAATTGTATATGGGTCGACTTATACACGAGTCATGAGCAACCCTGAGTAATGTGTGTACTAGTCTATCTAGTGACATTCCCATTTTCAGTAATTTACCCGTATGTGATAATTTCTTGATAAAGGAAATGCCAAAAAAGAAACCACAGGTCTGGAAGTCCTGGCCACAACAATTAACAAGGTAAGGGGCAAGGGGAAAGATACTGGGCTGCAGGAAGGGGAGTGAATAATTGCTGCACTTGGGGGCCTGAAGGAGTTATTGGCTGCGTTTTAAGGACAGGAGGGGTTAATGGCTGCAATGTTTTATGCAGTGCAGTCATTAACCCCTCCTGGTCCCCAAGTGCAGCTTTTAATTCTTCCTAGTCCCAAAGTGCATCCATTAACTTTGCTGGGTAGACTTGTACTTGAGTCAGTAAAAAAATCCAGCTTAAAAGAGTTATCAGGCAATAATATATATTTGACCCTCTTAAAGGAGTTATCAGGCAATAATACCTAAAATAATGGCTACTTACCCAGGGCTTCGTCCAGCCCCAAGCTCCCAGCATGTCCCTCACCGCAGCTCTGCCCGCAGCCGTTCGGCGCCTCTGCCTCCCAGCTGCGCAGTCGACCTGACGTCATCACTGCGGAGCGGGAGGCAGAGGCGGCGAACGGCTGTGGGCAGGGCTGCGGCGAGGGACATGCTGGGAGCTTGGGGCTGGACGAAGCCCTGGGTAAGTAGCCCTTATTTTAGGTATTATTGCCTGATAACTCCTTTAAGAGGGTCAAATATTGAAGTCGACTTATACACCAGGCCGACTTATATTCAAGTATATACAGTAATGGTGGCAATGTAATGGTGACTACTGCTGGAGGGAACTAACGGCATACAGCTGACTGGAGCGGGGCCAAACCAGAAACTAGCTGGAGACTTGTGCCAACATCCCCAGAGTCCCCTACAATTGGAACAACATTGCAATAACAGCTGCATCCTGAACCAGTAGCAGCGCTAAGACACTACACACACACACACACACACACACACACACACACACACACACACACACACACACACACACACACACACACACACACACACACACACACACACACACACACACACACACACACACACACACACACACACACACACACACACACACACACACACACACACACACACACACACACCCACCTCTAGTGGTGATGCACAAGGTTTGAATGAGTGTATGGAAGGAATGGAAGGTATCCTTGTTAGAAGAAAATGATGAGCTTCTGAGGAACTGACGGCGAGGTAAGTATGTAAGCTGGTAAATCATGTGTTTATTTTAAATAATTTTACTTGGCTCAGGTTCCCTTTAAAGAAGGGTAGTTATGGCACATATGACCTGATTTGTAATTGGTTAGCTTTTTACTTGTCGATAAGTGCAATTTACCAGCAAACAACAAAAAAGTTGAAGAATTTGGAAGGAAAGTCAGTATGGCTATGGTTTTTTTTTCTGAATTATAATGGTTTCCCTCAGCATTTTACTTGTAACATAGCAATTTTGCCTTTAGGTTTTGTTGTTTTTAGCCTTTGAAGACATCTGTTTTGTAAACATGGTTAACATTCAGGTCATTGATGATGCAGAATTAAGGAGCCGATTGGTAGCATTTGTAGTGTTGGGGTTTGATGTAATGGGAGACTTTCTATTCGGGAGCCTTCACCAGCTTATTGATCACTTCCTTTATTGTACCTGAAATTGTTTTCGGAAAGACAAGTCTTAATATATTCAGAATAGATTGTAGCTTCTCTCAGCTATCACACTCCATAGCCTGCTAGATGAAAGAAAATGTAGGGGTTTCTGCCAAGAATTTGTCTTAAGAAAACTGCAGGAGGTCAGGATTATTTGACATCAATATTAATGCAAAGAGATGGTTTTAGTAAGACAAAGGCAACATTAGGTTTTGCAGCATAACCTTTCTGCCATTGTGTCAGCTTTCTTATAAGATGTACTAAGTTCAGTGTAACATATCTCCTTTGCTGTGACCCCAATAGCAACAGGCTGTCACTGTGAATTATAAGTATGGGAGACCATTAGGTATAAACTTCAGTGTGTTGCTTAGGCTCAAACACAGGGCTAAAACTTTGTGGCATCCTTTGTTCTAGATGTTGTCATGTTTGATTAACTGTAGAGGATTACTTTTTTTTTTTTTGCTTTAGTACAATATATATAAAGCTAAATATAACTACATTTTACTGAGATTACCACATATTAATTTTTTATGTTAAAAAAGCTTGAGTCATGTCTACCTGTGTGTATCCTGTTTCTGGACATATTTTATTTGGCGTTTATATTTTCTATGCCTTTTAGAAATCTGAAGGTCAACTCTGCCTGGTTTATAAGCAAAAGATAACAGTAACAGATGTAGAAAGAGCAAAGAGGTACATCATTATAGCTGACGCAGAGATTGCAAGTCCACTTCAGGATTTACTCAGGTTAAAATAGAAACATGCTAGTCCAGGCAAGTGTGGAAAAAAAAAGAAAACCCTTTTGTATGGTTATGATTTCATTATAATTTAGTTTCATGCAAGTTTTACTTTTTAAAACCTATATTTATAATATCCCTCTACAATTTTCTTACAACAGAAATCACAGTGGAAGGTCATGTGCTGTGAGCCAATCAGTCAGTATTGCTCTGCTCAGTGCTGTCCATTTAACATGTTTTCAGGCAAGAAGAGGTGAGAGTATACAGGAGGAAAGGAGCGCAATAAGCACATAATATTCTTTCTTTCTCTTAGAACCTTTTGGATATTAAGGCATTTTGGATCCTGATTAAATATATAGTGAGGGTCTTTAACCACTTAAGCCTATCTGGATGTGTATTCTTGTCCAGATAGGTACCACTCAAGGCTTGTATTCTCCTCCAGTGTTTAAACAGCAGGTGCGCGTGCATCACTGCCACTCAAATGCAGCAGTATTTCCATGTTGGGGAAGGGATGCAAGCAAAGCTTCCCTGAAACAGTCGCAGTGCCTGTAATGAATGGACATGTCCCTGATCAGGGGCCATGTCCATTCGTAACAAAGAAATTGAATGAACGTTAAAGATAAAAATATAAAAAGACACTTCCTGGTAAACCAGTTAGTGTTTCTAGTGCCATCTAGTGGTGAAAAGTTAAATTACACACACTGAAGATTTTTTTTTATTTTTTTTATTTAAAAAAAAAATATTAAATTAACCACTTTACCCCCGCCCGTACGGATTTCTCCGTCCCTTTTTCCATCCTTTAACCCCCAGGGACGGAGAAATCCGTACTTTCCGTGTTCCCGACGCTGTCCGCGCTCCCGCTCGTAAACACGCCGCCCGCCGCTAGTAAACCCTCGCCCGGAGATCAATGAACGGGAAAATCCATTCCCGTTCGTTGATCTAAGCCCCGCAATGATCCGCTGCTCTCCGATGGGCAGCGCGATCATTGTGAAAAATAACAAACACTCACAGCCTCCTTATACTTCCTGCGAGCGTCCGGAAGGACGCTCGCAGGTCGCAATACACAAAAAGTTACTGTTGCCATCTTGTGGCCAAATAGTAAAACTACACCCTAAGCATTTTTCACATAGAAATAAATGAGGGTTACACAAAAAATTAACTCATTACCTCTGACACTCCCCATTTTTTTTTTTTTGTAATTAAAAAAAATTTCAAAAATTTACAATTAAAAAAAATACATAAATAGTTACCTTAGGGACTGAACTTTTTAAATATTTATGTCAAGAGGGTATAACACTGTTACTTTATAAACTATGGGCTTGTAATTAGGGATGGACGTAAAACTGAAAAAAATGCACCTTTATTTCCAAATAAAATATTGGCGCCAAACATTGTGATAGGGACATAATTTAAACGGTTTTATAACCGGGACAAAAGGGCAAATAAATTTCATGGGTTTTAATTACAGTAGCATGCTTTATTTAAAAACTATAATGGCTGAAAACTGAAAAAGAATTATTTTTTTTCCCACATTTTTCCTATTTTCCCATTAAAACACATTTAGAATAAAATAATTCTTGGCATAATGTCCCACCTAAAGAAAGCCTAATTGGTGGCGGAAAAAACAAGATATAGTTCATTTCATTGCGATAAGTAATGATAAAGTTATAGACGAATGAATGGAAGGAGCGATGAAAGTTGAAAATTGCTCTGGTGCTCAGGGGGTAAAACCCCTCAGTGGTGAAGTGGTTAACACAATACATTGTACTAGAAACATAATTTAAATGTTGGGATAGCCAGGACTAATGGGCAAATAAAATGGGTGGGTTTTGTTTATTGTAGCATTGCTTATTTTAACACTATATGGGATGGAATTGGAGAAATTGTGTATTTTTTCATTTCTTTTTGTATTTACCTATAAAATGCATAGAAAATAAATTAATTTCTGAAAACAAGTATCACTCACGAAAAGCATAATTTGTGGCGAAAAAAAAAAGATGTAGATCATTTACGTGTGATGAGTAGTGATAAAGTTATTTGCGAATGAATGGGAGGAGCGGTGACAGGGGAAAATTGCTTATGTCCTGAAGGTAAAAACACCTGCGGGTTGAAGTGGTTAAAGCAGTTTGTTACATTCTTATACTAATACCATTGCTGAAAATTAGCTGGCTGTATGGCGGACTGTGTTCAGTTTGCGTTGAGTTCTTGCTGGAATGTTTCATCATGTAATCTGTCCAACAAAGAATAGACATTGAAGGACCACTTACAGTTAAAATACATACATACAGTGACTTGCAAAAGTATTCTGCCCCCTTGAAGTTTTCCACATTTTGTCACATTACTGCCACAAACATGAATCAATTTTATTGGAATTTCACATGAAAGACCAATACAAAGTGCTGTACACGTGAGAAGTGGAATGAAAATCCTAAATCATTCCAAACATTTTTTACAAATAAATAACTGCAAAGTGGGGTGTGCGTAATTATTCAGCCCCTTTTGGTCTGAGTGCAGTCAGTTGCCCATAGAAATTGCCTGATGAGTGCTAATGACTAAATAGAGTGCACCTGTGTGTAATCTAATGTCAGTACAAATGCAGCTGCTCTGTGATGGCCTCAGAGGTTGTATAAGAGAATATTGGGAGCAACAACACCATGAAGTCCAAAGAACACACCAGACAGGTCAGGGATAAGGTTATTGAGAATTTTAAAGCAGGCTTAGGCTACAAAAGATTTCCAAAGCCTTGAACATCCCACAGAGCACTTTTCAAGCGATCATTCAGAAATGGAAGGAGTATGGCACCACTGTAAACCTACCAAGACAAGACCGTCCACCAAAACTCACAGGCCAAACAAGGAGAGCGCTGATCAGAAATGCTATCAAGAGGCCCATGGTGACTCTGGACGAGCTGCAGAGATCTACAGCTCAGGTGGGGGAATCTGTCTATAGGACAACTATTAGTCATGCACTGCACAAAGTTGGCCTTTATGGAAGAGTGGCAAGAAGAAAGCCATTGTTAACAGAAAAGCATAAGAAGTCCTATGCGGGGGACACAGCAAACATGTGGAAGAAGGCTCTCTGGTCAGATGAGACCAAAATGGAACTTTTTGGCCAAAATGCAAAACGCTATTTGTGGCGGAAAACTAACATTGCACATCACTCTGAACACACAATCCCCACTGTCAAATATGGTGGTGACAGCATCATGCTCGGGGGTGCATCTCTTCAACAGGGACAGGGAAGCTGGTCAGAGTTGATGGGAAAATGAATGGAGCCAAATACAGGGCAATTTTGGAAGAAAACCTCTTGGAGTCTGCAAAAGCCTTGAGACTGGGGTGGAGGTTCACCTTCCAGCAGGACAACGACCCTAAACATAAAGCTAGGGCAACAATGGAATGGTTTAAAACAAAACATATCCATGTGTTAAAATGGCCCAGCCAAAGTCCAGCTCTAAATCCAATCGAGAATCTGTGGCAAGATCTGAAAACTGCTGTTCACAAACGCTGTCCATCTAATCTGACTGAGCTGGAGCTGTTTTGCAAAGAAGAATGGGCAAGGATCTCAGTCTCTAGATGTGCAAAGCTGGTAGAGACATACCCTAAAAGACTGGCAGCTGTAATTGCAGCAAAAGGTGGTTCTACAAAGTATTGACTCAGGGGGCTGAATAATTACGCACACCCCACTTTGCAGTTATTTATTTGTAAAAAATGTTTGGAATACTGTATGATTTTCGTTCCACTTCTCATGTGTACACCACTTTGTATTGGTCTTTCATGTGGAATTTCAATAAAATTGATTCATGGTTGTGGCAGTAATGTGACAAAATGTGGAAATCTTCAAGGGGGCTGAATACTTTTGCAAGCCACTGTAGATGTGCATTTGTTCCAGAGTAAAACGCACTATTAATGACTATGAAGCTGTCAGTTACAGTAGGTGGTAAACACAAAAGCATCCATTGGATGGCAGTAACAGTCTGATTCCCCTCCTACCTTTTTCCCACAATGATTGCTGCCCTGAGGTTCTCTGCACCCAACAAGGACAGCCATTCACCCACCTTCCCTTCCCTTCCCTCAATGACAAGACTTGTTGCTCTCTCTCCTTCCAACTAATGCTGCTACCATGATTTTTTAGGTCCACACACCACAAGTCCTTCCCACTCTCCAATAATTGCTGCAATCAACCCCACCATTTCCCAACAAATGCTGCTGTAATGCTCCCCATTCCCTTTTGTATGTTTCCCACTTCTCAACTAGTACTGCCATCATGTTTCCACTTCTCAACAAGTGCTGCTATCATGTTTCCCACTCCTGAACAAGTGCTGCTATCATGTTTCCCACTCCTCAACTAGTGCTGACCTCATGTTTCCCACTCCTGAACAACTGCTTCTTTCATGTGTCTCACTCCTCAACGAGTGGTGCTATCCTGTTTCTCACTCCTGAGGAAGTGCTGCTATCATGTTTCCCACTCCTCAACAAGTGCTGCTTTCATGTTTTCCACTCCTCAACTAGTGCTGACATCATGCTTCCCACTCCTCAACTAGTGCTGACATCATGCTTCCCACTCCTCAACTAGTGCTGACATCATGCTTCCCACTCCTCAACTAGTGCTGACATCATGCTCCCCACTCCTCAACTAGTGCTGACATCATGCTCCCCACTCCTCAACTAGTGCTGACATCATGCTTCCCACTCCTCAACTAGTGCTGACATCATGCTTCCCACTCCTCAGTGCTGACATCATGCTTCCCACTCCTCAACTAGTGCTGACATCATGTTTCCCACTCCTCAACTAGTGCTGACTTCATGCTTCCCACTCCTCAACTAGTACTGACATCATATTCCCCACTCCTCAACTAGTGCTGACATCATGCTTCCCGCTCCTCAACTAGTGCTTACATCATGTTCCCCACTCCTCAACTAGTGCTGACATCATGTTCCCCACTCCTCAACTAGTGCTGACATCATGTTCCCCACTCCTCAACTAGTGCTGACATCATGTTCCCCACTCCTCAACTAGTGCTGACATCATGCTTCCCACTCCTCAACTAGTGCTGACATCATGTTCCCCACTCCTACGCCATCACTGGGCAGAACGGGTAGGGGTATATCAAAGACTATAAGCTTGCAAGCTCTGTGCTTTACAGCAAAGCATAGTCCCAGGTGCTGCTGCTTCAAATACCTATTGTTGTTTGACATTTCTGGCACTAGAGACTGGTAGCCTCCTTTATTTGTAAATGTATTTGTAAATTGAATGGATTTTTTTTTACATAATTGCCTGTGCAGCCTTTTGCTAGATGAAGGGAGTATAAATTAGATTTATCATATGTCTCCTTATTGATATACGATTATAGCAACCCTTCCTCTTTGCCATATTCAAAAGCAAATATGTGTTTCTTTCCGTTTGTTGGATTTCTGTGTACCTGTTCAGTGAGCAGTGCTCTCAGATGCTGAAAAATCCAAGTAAAACAATTTCCAATCACTTGCTACGTAAAAAACGGGGGGTTGCGGGGAAGATGACGCTGGACATTACTGCAGATGCATTAATAAATGACCCCATATGATACTTAGCCTTTAAGGTATGGCTAAGAAAATCTAAACGTAGCTCTCAACAGTTTTATACAGATTTCAATCTCAAAAATCCTTAACGTGAAAGTAAACTGATGAGATAAAGAATTGTATGTATCCCTTTACTCCTAGATATCCCATGGTTTTATTGTATATTTAAACATTTACAAATTAGACTGAATGTTTTGTTGTCTCTGCTCAGTGTCCCTAAATGAGAATACACAAACTATTGACCCTTTTCTATCTCCCTCTGCTCTCAGAAGTTATATTCTGCCAGGAATCCTTTTATGGCTGTAATTTGCTTATTAGTGAAGTGTACTTTATTCCAGACAAAACAGAAGCTGTCATTTCCATGCCTAGAAATTAACTCTTTCAAGCAGCAAAATAAAACAAGTAAAACAGCCTGGTTATTAAAGTGTTGCACTGTACATAGACATGTTTATCTCATCATGTCACTACGCCTCGGGTACACTTTAAGATGAGACGTGTCATCATTTTTGTGTGTGTGTGTGTGTGTGTGTGTGTAGCTAAATGCTAAAATTCTTTATTTTCTGTAAGTAACCATATTTGATCATTGTATGCGCTGACTTCTGCATAGTAATGCTGCATAGCATTTATATTACACAGCATGAATGCAGTGATCTGAAAGTCACGGTGTATCTTATTTGTTAGGAAACTTTTCTATGGTAAAGGGACTTCTGTGCTTATTGAAACACATTTGCTTTGAAGTGTAAATGTTTGCCCTTTTTTCAACTTTCACACAGCAGTGGCAGGGCCACGTAATGGCTGACATGACTGTAGTTGCCACCTAGAAAATGGCATACAAATGCTGTACAAATGCTGTACAACTGCTGCATTCAGTTTCCAGCCATTTTTTAGAAAGCGTTGGCTGGAACAAATCTTGTCTCCATCTTCCTTTCACCGCTGCTTAAAAAGAAAACTGAAAAAAATCTGTAAAAAAAATTGTTTGCCTGCTCATAGAAGCTACTTCAAAGTCTCCCTATCTTACTTCTCTAAAATGAAAACGTACAGAATGGTCAACGAGTCTAGGAGGTTATTTTGCAGTTTGTGCTACACTCCCTGGATGCTGTGCTGTTCTTGTGGTTTTAGTCCTTTTTAAATCTCGTGCCTTGAATAAGTATGCAGTACGTAGAATCAGGACATCTGATGTACATACTATAGTTCTGTGCTGCTGATTCAAAAAGTGTTAGAGAAAGAGGATCTGCAGACCAACCAGACAAGTAAAATTACTGAAAAGGAAGTCAGGAAAGCCACCTTTTATATTGTTCACACCTCAGGTTCCTTTAAAGTGGAACTGTAACGACATATAATAGAATGCAGTCAATTAATCAGGCTACCCACTTTAAATTTATACTGGTTCGAGCATCAGAAACACTTCCTATAGCTATAAATTGCTGTATATTGGTACATAGCCCCGCCCTCCCAACGAAGCTCGTCCTAGGCTGTTAGTTATAGAGAATTCTCCCTTCCAGAGCATTCTGGGAGACCAGCTATGTTTTGGTACTGGCTTAAAGTACAACTGAAGTGAGAGGAAAATGGAGGCTGCCATATTTATTTCCTTTTAAGCAATACCAGTTGCCTTGCTGTCCTGCTGAGCCTCTGCCTCTAATACTTTTAGCCATAGCCCCTGAACAAGCATGCAGCAGATCAGGTGGTTCTGACATTATTGTCAGATCTGACAATATTAGCTGCATGCTTGTTTCTGGTGTGATTCAGACACTACTCTATACATCCAAATATGATATACCGGTGTATATATATATATATATATATATATATATATATATATATATATATATATATATATATATATATATATATAGCCTGGCAGGGCTGACAGGCAACTGGTATTGTTTAAAAGGAAACAAATATTGCAGCTTCCATATATTTCTCACTACAGTTGTCCTTTAACCACTTCGCATCCAGACCTTTTTTCCCACTTATTGACCAGAGCAGTTTTGACAGTTAAGCTATGTCCTTATTTAATCAGAAATAACATTATCCCTACTTAGGACACAGAAATTAAATATATATTGTTTTTTTCAAGACAAACTAGGCTTTCATTGTATTTTTTTCCCTCGAACAATTTTGTTTTCTATGAATTTTAATGGGAAAACAAAGAAAGACATAGAAAAAAAAAACATTTCTCAGTTTTCCCAATTCCAGTTTAAAAATAAAAAGTGCTACTGTAGATAAAAAACACAAATTTTGTTTGGCTATTCTTACTGCTTACCGTATATACTCGAGTGTAAGCCGACCCGAGTATAAGCCGACCCCCCAACTTTTCCCTTTAAAAACTGGATAAAATGTTTAACCTGAGTATAAGCCGTGGGTAGGAAATGCCACAAAAACGGAGCGTTCACCCACCAGCCTCTGAGTCCCACCGTCAGCATGTATGCAGCTTCAGTCTTCAGACACACACTAAAATAATCTCAGGAGGACAAGAATTCCACTCTCCAGTTGCCAAATATATTATTTGGCATATTTTTTTATAAATAAATCAGATTCTGTATTGAAAAGTTCAGCAAAGTGTGCAGGCAAGATCATCTCCCCATTCTAAGTATACTGCCAAACATTTCTTATACTAAAATGTACAGTAAACAGTACAGTACAGAAATGTACAGTAAATTAAAGTGATTTAATCATCATACAGCCATTTCATGTGACCCTAATGCCATACAAATTTCACACTGCATGCAAGCACAAATTCATATTAGTGTATAGTAAGTACACTTACCATATCTGTCTCATATCATTCTAGCCCCCCAGCATATGCAGATACAGTGCATCACAGCTCCTCTATAGTGCACAGCTTCTCTCTGAATTAGTGCAGGCCACCCTCGGAGTGCTCCCTCTGCCATAAGCGGGTGCATAATTGTGCGGAATGCTAGGCATAATGAAGTGGTCACCACCGAGTCTCTTCCTCGCTGTCCCCTAACCCCTCACCAGCGGGGAGTGATGTATGCTGCTTTCGGCTTCCCACGGGCCTTTCTCCCTGCCACCGCTCACCAGAGGATGCGATCTGTCCTGCTTTTGGCTTCTCCCCGTTGCTTCCCCGACAGGCTGCATATGCAGTGAAACGCATAACGGAGTGTTGGCTCTCCCATCCACGCTGCCTGCTGGAGTCTCGTATCTATGACGTGCACCACTGCGGGACGTCATAGATTCGAGACTCCGGCAGGCAGCGTGGATGGGAGAGCCAATGCTCCGTTATGTGCTTCACTGCATATGCAGCCTGCTGGGGAAGCAGCGGGGAGAAGCCAAAAGCAGGACAGATCGCCTCCTCTGGTGAGCGGTGGCAGGGAGAAAGGCCCGTGGGAAGCCGAAAGCAGCATACATCGCTCCCCTCTGGTGAGGGGTTAGGTGGCAGCGAGGAAGAGACTCGGAGGTGAACGCTTCATTATGCCTAGCATTCCGAGGGAGCACTCCGGGGGTGGAGGCGGGTAGGCACTGCAGGCTATTCAAAATAGCTTCTCAAGTATAAGCCGAGACCCCCAATTTTGGGCCACTTTTTTGGGCTCAAAAACTCTGCTTATACTCTAGTATATACGGTATCACAAAACTTAGATTATGTTCCGGTCACAATTTATGGTGAAGATATTTGATTCTGAAATAATGCTACAGAGTGTATTTTTCACTATGAAATGATAAAATACAAGTAGTAAAAATCAATCTCATTAGCTCAGGAAACATATACAGGTCCTTCTAAAAAAAATTAGCATCTTGTGATAAAGTTCATTATTTTCTGTAATGTACTGATAAACATTAGACTTTCATATATTTTAGATTCATTACACACAACTGAAGTAGTTCAAGCCTTTTATTGTTTTAATATTGATGATTTTGGCATACAGCTCATGAAAACCCAAAATTGCTATCTCAAAAAATTAGCATATTTCATCCGACCAATAAAAGAAAAGTGTTTTTAAAACAAAAAAGTCAACCTTCAAATAATTCTGTTCAGTTATGCACTCAATACTTGGTCGGGAATCCTTTTGCAGAAATGACTGCTTCAATGAGGCGTCGCATGGAGGAAATCAGCCTGTGGCACTGCTCAGGTGTTATGGAGGCCCAGGATTCTTCGATAGCAGCCTTAAGCTCATCCAGAGTGTTGGGTCTTGCGTCTCTCAACTTTCTCTTTACAATATCCCACAGATTCTCTATGGGGTTCAGGTCAGGAGAGTTGGCAGGCCAATTGAGCACAGTAATACCATGGTCAGTAAACCATTTACCTGTGGTTTTGGCACTAAGAGCAGGTGCCAGATCGTGCTGAAAAATGAAATCTTCATCTCCATAAAGCTTTTCAGCAGATGGAAGCATGAAGTGCTCCAAAATCTCCTGATAGCTATCTGCATTGACCCTGCCCTTGATAAAACACAGTGGACCAACACCAGCAGCTGACATGGCACCCCAGACCATCACTGAATGTGGGTACTTGACACTGGACTTCAGGCATTTTGGCTTTTCCCTCTCCCCAGTCTTCCTCCAGACTCTGGCACCTTGATTTCTGAATGACATGCAAAAGTCCCATTTCCGGCACACGCCTGTACACGGTGGCTCTGGATATTTCAACTCTAGACTCAGTCCACTGCTTCCGCAGGTCCCCCAAGGTCTGGAATCGGTCCTTCTCCACAATCTTCCTCAGGGTCCGGTCACCTCTTCTCGTTGTGCAGCGTTTTCTGCCACACTTTTTCCTTCCCACAGACTTCCCACTGAGGTGCCTTGATACAACACTCTGGGAACAGCCTATTCGTTCAGAAATTTCTTTCTGTGTCTTACCCTCTTGCTTGAGCGTGTCAATGATGGCCTTCTGGGCAGCAGTCAGGTCGGCAGTCTTACCCATGATTGCGGGTTTGAGTAATGAACAAGGCTGGGAGATTTTAAAAGCCTCAGGAATCTTTTGTAGGTGTTTAGAGTTAATTAGTTGATTCAGATGATTAGGTCAATAGCTCGTTTTAGAGAACCTTTTCATGATATGCTATTTTTTTTGAGATAGGAATTTTGGGTTTTCATGAGCTGTATGCCAAAATCATCAATATTAAAACAATAAAAGGCTTGAACTACTTCAGTTGTGTGTAATGAATCTAAAATATATGAAAGTCTAATGTTTATCAGTACATTACAGAAAATAATGAACTTTATCACAAGATGCTAATTTTTTGAGAAGGACCTGTATTCTCTTTCACCAATTAGTGCTGCATCAGATAGTGCCAGAAATGTGCACAAGAGCAATCCCAATCCTGCACAGCACTGCTTCTGTACAAGTCAGTAGATTTACTGACTTGTGGCTTAAATGAAGTCACAGAGGACGTATATCTACTGACTTGTGGATAAAGTGGCTAAGAGCTCTTAGGGAAACAAACATTACACAGAGATCACCTGCCAGTACTGAAGATGTTGCTGCCTGTTATAAATTTCAAAAAGTATATCAGGGAGAGGAAACATTTTACAATGGATAAACACTGACTAAATAATTTATAAATGAATGTTGTAAAAAATAATAAGCAATTTGATTGTTATTTTGGTTACAGTTCCTCTTTTTAAGTTTCATTTCAATTGTGAAATATGGTATGTGTTATACATTAATATGTCAACTCACTGTTAAAACTTTTATGCCCCCCCCCCCCCCCCCCCCCATTTCTCCATCTCATAGAAAAAGAGCAGTTTTATGCGACTTGGTATCCTAAACAATCCCACCTCCAAAGTGACTGAAGATAATACTTTAATATCCCGAGGAATATGGGCTGCTTTGCTTACACAGAAAAGCCAGAACATGCTGACATTTTTTACAAAGCTTTCAAAAGAAGAGACTGCAGATGCCCTTACTAAAGGGCATAAAATCAAAGAGTTCCTTGTTCCGGTAAGCAGACATTTTATTGCTGTGTGATTTCTCTCAATATAAGTCTATAATAGGGGCAGACATAGCTGCAATTAAATTAAGCCCAGTGCGCCTGTCTTTCCCCCATGAGATAAGCAGTAAGCATTTTACAACAAAAACATTTCCTATAGCCACGTTATGGAATTAAATGGTTATCTGTAATACTGTATACGTGTGTGTGTGTGTATACATGTGCAGTTCACAAATCAAGAATATCATCTTTCATACTAGCTAGCTCAACAGTGCAATCTAATGATTGCTGTTATAGGTTTTTGTTCACAGCTGATTTTGGAAAGAGATTTTACAGTATTAATGTGCATTTTTTGTATGTAGCACTCTGTATTTGGAGAAGACTATGCCACTTTGTGAGCTTTTCTCCCTTTTGTCATAATCTGCTTTGCAAAATGTAATATGTTAGAGCTGTTATAGCTCTTTTTCTTTTTATAGGTAATTTAATGATGTAAAAATGAACGGTGTTAGCTGTGTGGACCTCTGCAAGGTATAATGAGCTTCTTTTAAAATGGGAAAGTACAGTTGGAGGCACTATGATGTGTTTCATATGTAAGAACTATTGCCCAGGCTCTCAACATGTGGTATACATACCCCACAGGGGATTTCTGATGGGCTCAAGGGGATACTTGGGCTTGTCATAGTTGATTAAGTATAACAGAATTTGAATCGAAGAAAAAAAAAGTAAGCTTTCCTGAGTATTTTAGCTAACTGAAAGTAATGTGGATGGCTTAGAAATCTGTTATCCTCTATAATAAAGCCCTACTGTCTCTGCGTCCCATGTCCGTGTGTGAGTCCCTGCGTGCTACTGCGCATGTGCCGCAGGGACAGCCATTGGACGAGAGCAGGACAGATAGGGGGCCGGGCGTGTGGCAGGTGAGCGCATCGCGGTAGTGCAGCGGGCACGCGTGCATGTGCGGTGAATGTGCGGCAGTGGCGGCGGTCACGGGAGGATGGGGGCGGAGGGGAAGGGAGGTGTTTAAACACAGACCTAGAGCCCGTTTTTAAACGGGCTTAGGTCTACTTGTAAATAATAAGGTGTACTACTAATAAATGTATACTGTATTTAAAGGAGTACTCAAGACAATATTTTGTATTGTTTTGTCATTCTGCAAGACTTAAAGAGAACCTGAGGTGGGTTCTAAGAATGTTATCAGCACACAGAGGCTGGGTCTGCATATACTGTCCAGCCTCTGTTGCTATACCGCTCCCCCCAGGCCCCCTCTGCGCTCTGCTTGCCCCCCATAAATCACCCAGCCATGCTATTTCAACACACAGCGTGTCGTAGCCGGCTGTTTACCTTCTCCAGTGTCAGTCTCGTCGCTCTCCCGCCTCCTCCATAGCTCCGGCCGCATCCCATTCTTAGAACCCACCTCGGGTTCTCTTTAATTGAAGAACAATCATTTACCAATAGAGTTGGTCTATAAATTCTCAACCTATTCACCAGGCCTTAGTTCCGTTCTGAAATTGTAACATTCACTTCCAGGCAGAACCTCCCTTCTAGTTCTTTGTTAAATACAGCGCATCCCAGCAACCCTGCTGCTATGTCTCAATTCACAGTTCAGTTTCTTAAACCTATGCCGGACCCTCTGGCTCTGGCCTCTTGAGGACTGTGATCACAATGAAATTTGCTCCTGACCAATGCATAGAGCTGGAAAACCCAGCAGCGTACTTCCTGTCCAGCAGGGAGTTTGTCACTTAGTGTGTGTGTGTGTGTGTGGGGGGGGGGGGCTCTAGGGGGGTACCTCGGGACTCTGTCAGTAGTCATTTTGTGCGGTGCACTGTAGTGGGGCATTACACCACAAATGCATTTCTAGTGCAAAACTGGTCTAAAGGCTACTTAAACTCCTCCAGGGTACTTGCCTTTGTTGGAAGTAGACAGGCTGCACTAACCTCATATTCAGAGTGCTACTGCAGCAGGACTTTCCATCCAATAGTACCCCAGGGGGCCCCACCCCTTGCAATCCTGGGCTGTATCTTCCTTCTTGTTTGTGACAATGCTAGTAGCCTTATCATTGATGCCCAGGCTGTCGGCAGAAGTTCCAGGCAGCTTTGGAGCATGTTATATGCACATGAAGAAGCGGGCCCTAACTAGGACCACTGAAGGTATGTGGGTTGGGGGTGGGTGGAAGCACACAATGACAGTAAAGCTGCTCAGATGCAGTGTTGTGGTTTACTGAAAGGGTATAGATCTTTCAAATCAGTTTTAACAATATAATAGTCAGGCCGTTACTGTAAATGACCAAGGGCAAGCTTTGTACACACTTTAGATTACTATCATCTGGCAGGGGTGGGGGCTGGATACCTCGGGTAACAGTTTGTGGCTGAGGCTGCACAGAAATGTCCCTAGCATGCAGCTGTTTCTTGTAATATGGAGCACAACTACTCATCCTGGTAACATTACTTCTTTCTTTTTCTTTCCTGCTAGCCTTAGTGTGTTCTCTTGTAAACTGAACAATGCTTGGAGACCAGGCCCATTGCACAACTTGTAATGGAAATAAAGATTATATTAAAATCACTTGGGATAGAAAACCCCTTTGCAAAATATCATTATGTAAAAAAAGTTAATGCCCATTTACCCTTTGAATATTTAATACTGTTTTCTTCTATGCACATATTATTTCTGTTAAGAATGTAATATACAAGCGCATTAAGGAATGCCCACAGCTAATATAAGTTTATTGCTTTTAAGATTTGTAAAATTTGAGCTGTACAGTCTAAGTATGGAATTGATTTCACAAATGAGTAGCTAGATTACTTCACGAATGAGCAGGCAAAAATTGCGCATTCTGCATTGCTTCCGGTCTCTGACCCTTTCTCAATACAAATGCTAATCAGAGTTCTGAAGGACTTTTCTTGCCAATCAAAACTTAGCTATAAAGTCATTTCCAGAATTTACATATAGATTAAAACTGGAACATATTATTTTGCCATTTAATTCAATGATACATCTCCTTTCATTCGTTATAGGGTGTGTAATCTGTTACAGGCATCTTTTATTTAAAGCTGTACAGTGTCGGTGGTTCATTTAGGTGTATTAAATATGAGCTTGCAAGAAATGAGTATACTGGTGATAAGACGTTAACCTCACTTGACTGCAGTGCTCTTGTGATGATGGCAGGTTATGCCAACCACACTTGTTTCAAGGCTTCTATTGCATTCTAACTTATAAAATGTTCCATGCAGCATTCATACACCCAAAGTGCAACATAACTATTCAGAGTCACAGTCACATGAGCATAGTCACATTTTTAGTCATTGTACAGTACATTGCAAAATCATGTCCTTTTCAACTCTTGCTTTGTCGCGCTAGATCAGGCATGGGCAAACTTGGCCCTCCAGCTGTTACGGAACTACAAGTCCCACAATGCATTTGCCTTTGAGTCATGACTGTGGCTGTCAGATTCCTGCAATGCATTGTGGAACTTGTAGTTCCTGCCCCCTGGCGATTTTTAATAGACCGCCAGGAGGGTTAACAGCTAAAGGGCCAAGTTTGCCCATGCCTGCGCTAGATTCTCTGTCACATGCAGAGTGTGAGCCAAGAAACTAAAACTGCATGCCAGAGAAACACTAGGGCTGCCACCCATCTAGGCACCAGCCATGTGTAATCCTATCCTGAATGTATAGAAGGACAACTGAAGAGAGGTATATGGAGGCTGACATATTTATTTCCTAAACTTTACCAGTTGCCTGGCTGTCCTGCTGAGCCTCTGCCTCTAATACTTTTAGCCATAGACCCTGAACAAGCATATGAAGATCAAGTGTTTCTGACATTGTCAGATCTGACAAGACTAGCTGCATGCTTGTTTCTGGTATTATTCAGACACCACTGCAGTCCAATAGATTAGCAGGGCTGCCAGGCAACTAATATTGTTTAAAAGGCAATGCATATGGCTGCCTCCATATTTTTCTCACTTCAGTGTGCTTTAAGCAAATTTGTTAATAGGTTTGCAGTCTTTACTTGACTCTGAATACAGACAGTTTCCTATTTGCAAACAACTTGAGTTACAAAGTTTTATACATACAAAGTTGTCTCCCTGTACAAAATATACATTACTGTTTTTGTTATTAGATATTTTTGTTGTTATATGCAACAGTTTAATACTGTAACAAGTAGTTTAAAGCTAATTAAAGCGGAATATAACCCTGCATTTCAACTTTGCTCTAAAACATTATTTACAGTATATTATATGCAACCAGCATTTTTTTTTTACTAGACCAGCATTGGAAGGGTTACACAGGGCTTTAAAGTTCCTGGAGATTTCTGCAGACGCATCCGAACTTGAGATAGATACATTTTGTTTACATAAATGTATCTAAGTGTTGAATGTGACTCATCTCTCTCACTGAGGAGTTGGAGGACAGCCAAAGAGTGTGTAACATTTCTAAATATATACATATAACTAAATAGAATGTAACTATCTGAACGTCTGCATATCTCTCCACGGAACTTAAAACCTCTGTGTTTAACCCTTCCAATGCTGGTCTAGTAAAAAAAAAAAATGCTTTTTGCATATAATATGCTGTAAATAATGTTTTAGAGCAAAGTTGAAATGCAGGGTTATATTCCACTTTAAACACAGTGAAAATAACCAAAAAACATTGTTTATATTATAGGTCCAAATACAGAAATGTCAAAGTAAAGTACATTTACAAAAGTAAATTATTTATCCACGTTTCACTATGTATATAACACATGACCAAACTTGTGAACAAATTCAACTTACAAACAATCTCCTGGAATGGAACCTGTATGTAAGTAGTGTTAAAGTGCTACTAAAGTCACCTGAACACAGCAAAAATATATATGCTATCACTGACTACATTGCTGCAAGAGTGAGGCCTCTTCTTTCCTGCAGTGGCGTTATCTTCCTCAGCACCACGTTCTAGTGAGATAACCAGCTATGTCTATAACAATCAGGACCTATAAAGAGGAGCTGTCAGCCATACTATCTCAGGAAAAAAAAACAAATATATAAGCAGATAAATACTTGCTCTACTTACATAACACATGTATTGTACTGTCCACGTTATGATTCCTGTGAATTTTATAAAGGAAAAGTAGAGAATCCTATTCTAGACAGTTTCCATATTTACTGTGGCTATTTTGAAGCCAGTCGTGATGTAATATCTGCCCTTAGTCTCCTCTGCCTGATTTGCCCGCCCTTCACTATAGAAAGTGCATTGTTCCAGCCTGAGAAATTTTGGTCAATCAGAGAGGAACAGAGGTGTGGGAGGGGAAAACGGGAGGGAAAGAGGCTTCAGCCAATCAGGCTGCATTAGTTAAGTCTGAGGGGAAGTAGAGAAGCAAAAAAAAAAGACAACCCAGCATGCCCTGCAACTTCTCTTTTGTGTACCAAATTTTCTGTGTACCAAATAAGTGTCATGTAAACTGGGGAATGATAATTTATCAACAAGAAAAGTAATAGTGATTTTAACTTTTGGATTGCCTGATTAGCATCCTTATTACTTGTTTACCAGATAAAAATAATTGATTTTTTATTTTATGCCCGACAGTTACTCTTTAACAGAGGTACGGGAAGCTGAAGAAGTGCCACAGTTCTGAACTGCAGGGGACAAAGCTGGTGGTGCGACACAGAGGTTGTCTCTTCCACCAGCACCAGTAACATATTTAGCTGTGCAAAGCAACAGCTACACATCGGTGTCAAACTAGCCAGGGATAGCTAAAGTAGAAATCCAGGATATCCTGTAATCATTACTTGCTTCATGCATGAACTCATTCACCTACTAGCTACCCTCATCTCAAATATTACCCAGGTGAGAGTGGCAGACGTTTCCCATCAACTAGCACTTAAGTTGTATTAAATACAGGCCTGGTCTTCTAGATCAGTTATGGTTTCCAATGTATTCAATCAAGCTCAGGAGAATTTTGCTGTTTAACCCCTTCAGTACCAGCCCAGAGACTGCTGGCACCAAAAACCACCGCATACGGACGGGTCGCTGCACTAAATCGCCGCTAGCGCAGTTAAAGTGGACCCAAATTAATAATACAAGATTTCAGAAATAAAATATGTTTTCTGAATTATAATAATAAATATCAGCCTTTTTTCAGCTGCATGATGACAAATATAAAATATTTTACATTTATTAGGGAACCCCTCCCTTCCTTTCATATTGCCGGGACAGAATCCAGCAGACTGGTGGAGTAGGAGGTGTCCGGCAAAGGAGGAATTGCTAATGGCTGCCACCTGTATAACCCTAGTTATGAAAAGAGAAGGGTGAAAAGCATGCACTGAAATGCTCATAGGCTGAAGGAGTGTTTATTCATCTTTGTATGTGTCAGAGTGGTGTAAGTAAATATTTTGATTTAAAAAAATGTTTGGTTTGGGTCCGCTTTAATGCCGCACACCCGTTGCCTCAGCCCACGCACTCTGCCGTCTATATTATGGCAGAGCTGTATGAGCCAGTCAGGAGGCGATTTCATTGGCTCTTGACCCTGTCATCACTGTAAGCCAATCCCATTGGGTTACATTGGTGGGCAGGGTCAGGAGCCAATGAAAGAGTTCTGCCGGCAGAGAGAGGGACCTGCGGTGATGGGGGAGCAAGTGGTCTGTGTGAGAATTCGTCAGTAAGCGCTGTTTTGCGGTACCAGCAATCTCTGGTCCTTAAGGGGCCAGAGACTGCTGGTACAGATTTAGTTAACCAATATTTACTGTTTTGTATACCATTACAGAGTATAGAGCATAACCGAGACTCTGAATAGCTGTCTCATATGCTTACAATTGTATTGTATCCACATTTTATAATCAGGCCTTAATTGTTTTTGTAGCTTTGAAACATTTCCTGTGTGAATTATGCAACAGAAAATGTGCAACCATTTAAGCCAAGTGTTTGGAAGACAATTATTTAAAAAAATACAGATTTAGATTCTCTTATGTTTAATCAGCACTTAAGTTACAGTTAGAGCTAAGAACAGTTATACTTGATAAAAAAAATATTATTTTCTGTACTGAAGACCTTCATGCCTGCAAAATGTGCAGAATATGCTTTGCTTTGGAATGTTTCATCTTTCATGAAGCATGATTGGATCTTTGAACAATGGTCCATTTTTTAAATAAAAAAAATATGTTGTAGTAGGAATTATGGCATATGAAATGCTAGCTGTGTTTAAGGGATTGAATAGGAAAATGGGAAGGTTTAAGTGCTTGGATAGGAAGATGGGTCACTCCCTCATATCTCATACTCTCATTAGCAGAAACAGTAGCAGGCCCAGTAGACTTGAATAATGTTGTTCACCGTATAGGGGGAAAACTTGATGCAGGAATTGTGGGCGTTTGCAGCCGCTAGAAAACTTGGACGACACATAGCCCACAATACTAATTGCAGCGCTCGGTGTGCAGTTTGGGTGCAGGAGGCAATGAGTAGAGATGTAGCGAACGGTTCCAGGCGAACATTGGGGGTTAGCGTTCGCCTGCGTCAGGCAAACTTTTTTGGAAGTTCGATTTGCCCTATAATGCACTATGAGGGTCAACTTTGACCCTCTGCATCACAGTCAGCAGGCACATTGTAGCCATTTAGGCTACAGTAAGCCCTGGAGCCCCCCCCCCCCCCCCTTATATAAGGCAGGGTCCGGCGGCCATTACACTCACTCGTGTGCCTGCTAGTGAGAGGAAAGGGACAGCTGCTGCAGACTTGTTCTTCTAGGGACAGATTAGTTCGGTTCTTGGCTGCTTAGTTTGCTCCTGGCTGATTGTTATTGCTTTTATAGCACCCTAGCTCTTGTCAGAGCTCATCCTGTACTTTTTTTTTTTTTTTTTTTTTTTTTTACTGTGTCAAACTGGCACTTTTGTTGCATGCACAGCCTTGCTAATTGATAGTGTGTGTGTGCCACTGCCAGCAGCCCAGCACATTCAGTGACTGACTGCCTGTGTGTGTGACAGGGAGCTGCACATTGTACTACCCAGTACTGCATATACCCAGTACCTGTTGTGTTTACTTAACCTACCTCATCACTGCATATACCTAGCTTTGTGTTGAGTGAACCCAGCTCACTGCATATACCTACTACCTGTTGTGTTTACTTAACCCACCTCATCACTGCATATACCTAGCTTTGTGTTGAGTGAACCCAGCTCACTGCATCCTACTACTACCACCTGTTGTGTTTACTTAACCCACCTCATCACTGCACATAACTACCTGTAGTGTTGAGTGAACCCAGCTCACTGCATATACCTACTACCTGTTGTGTTGAGTGAACCCAGCTCACTGCATATACCTACTACCTGTTGTGTTGAGTGAACCCAGCTCACTGCATATACCTACTACCTGTTGTGTTGAGTGAACCCAGCTCACTGCATATACCTACTACCTGTTGTGTTGAGTGAACCCAGCTCACTGCATATACCTACTACCTGTTGTGTTGAGTGAACCCAGCTCACTGCATATACCTACTACCTGTTGTGTTGAGTGAACCCAGCTCAGTGCATATACCTACTACCTGTTGTGTTTGCTTAACCCACCTCATCACTGCACATAACTACCTGTAGTGTTGAGTGAACCCAGCTCACTGCATATACCTACTACCTGTTGTGTTTGCTTAACCCACCTCATCACTGCATATACCTAGCTTTGTGCTGAGTGAACCCAGCTCACTGCATCCTACTACTACCTGTTGTGTTTAATAAACCCACCTCATCACTGCACATAACTACCTGTAGTGTTGAGTGAACCCAGCTCACTGCATATACCTACTACCTGTTGTGTTGAGTGAACCCAGCTCACTGCATATACCTACTACCTGTTGTGTTGAGTGAACCCAGCTCACTGCATATACCTACTACCTGTTGTGTTGAGTGAACCCAGCTCACTGCATATACCTACTACCTGTTGTGTTGAGTGAACCCAGCTCACTGCATATACCTACTACCTGTTGTGTTTACTTAACCCACCTCATCACTGCACATAACTACCTGTAGTGTTGAGTGAACCCAGCTCACTGCATATACCTACTACCTGTTGTGTTGAGTGAACCCAGCTCACTGCATATACCTACTACCTGTTGTGTTTACTTAACCCACCTCATCACTGCATATACCTAGCTTTGTGTTGAGTGAACCCAGCTCACTGCATCCTACTACTACCTGTTGTGTTTGCTTAACCCACCTCATCACTGCACATAACTACCTGTTGTGTTGAGTGAACCCAGCTCACTGCATATACCTACTACCTGTTGTGTTGAGTGAACCCAGCTCACTGCATATACCTACTACCTGTTGCGTTTACTGAACCCACCTCATCAGTGCACATAACTACCTGTTGTGTTGAGTAAACCCAGCTCACTGCATATACCTAGCATCCCCCCGAGATGGACAAAATGGACAAACCAGGTAGAGGAAGAGGTAGAGGCAGACCCAGAGGAAGGCCACCAGGCACTGGCAGGTCTGTGCGAGGTGGTGTTGCTGTGATTTCGTGCGGACCTGCCCCAAAATACAGTGCTCAGAAGAAGGCACTTCCCAAAATTGTGAGGAGGTGATTGAGTATTTAACACAGAACACCTCATCTCCCGCAGCCACCAGCGCTACAACAAGCACCACATCCGCTGCATTTGACACTTCGCAGGGGTTATTTGGTGGTGGTGGTGGTGAAATCACCGATTCACAGCCACTACTGCAACAACAAGAAGAAGGTGCAGGTACATCACCTCCTACGTCTGAGTTAGGTGGCGATAGTATGGACGTAACGTGTGTAGATGTGGATGATGGACCACCTGAAGTTGGTGCAGTTGAGGAGGTTTCTGAGGAAAGCGCAGCTGGCCAGGAGGATTATGATGACCACATATGTTCCCGGTAGATGAGATGACCAGGGGGACAGTTCAGAGGAGGATTCAGAGAGGACTAGGAGGAGACGACTCCATGATAGAAGCAGAGGGTGCTCGTCCTCAGAAACAGCTGGGGACAGTGTCCGGCGCCATGTATCGCCCGCTATGGCCAGACAGCCAACATGCCCTTCAACCTCAGCTGCTGATGCCACCGTAGCGCCATCAGCCCAGGGGGGCTTAGCGGTTTGGAAATTTTTCAACGTGTGTGTCTCAGATCGGAGCAAAGCCATCTGTTGTTTCTGCCAGCAAAAATTGAGCCGTGGAAAGGCCAACTGTCACGTAGGGACAAGTGCTTTACGAAGGCACCTGGAGAGAAGGCACAAACAACTATGGCAAGATCACCTGAGGAAAAGCAGCACCCCTCAAAAGACAAGCCGCGGAGAACAACCGTGGCAGCCGTCACAGGGGGCTTCTGCTGCTCCACGTTCCCATGGTATTGTTCGTGGCTGGGGGGAGGAAGAATGGATACACTTTTCAACAATTTAAAAATACAACCATCTAAACTTTCAAACAATTCAAAAATACAACCATCTAAACTTTCAAACAATTTAAAAATAAAACCATCTAAACTTTCAAACAATTTACAAATACAACCATCTAAACTTTCAAACAATTTAAAAATACAACCATCTATCATTTTCAAAAAATTTAAAAAAAGGGCAAAAAAACTTGCCCTCCGTAAAACATTCTTGGCAAATGCTTTCGACTTGGTTTGTCTGCCGCTGGCTCAAGGGTCCATCTGACCACAGATGCCTGGTCTGCAAAGCACGGTCAGGGCAGCTACAGCATGGGTCTCAGCAGGCTCCCACTTCGGGCCGGAATCCAACCTTCATTCCCCGCGGTGACAATGGCAGACTTGCCCTCCATAACGGATTCCCGTTAAAGGATTTAAAGTTAATTCATTTCAAATACACAGCAGGGCCTCGAAAGTCCGCCTCCTGTATTGTTATTTTTGGTCACTACCTCGGGGCGGGCGTGCATGCCTGCCTGCTGCCCTCCTTGGATATGTAGTGGTAGCTGTTTCTCAGGCTCCACACCGGATTCCATCCCTCATTCCCCGGCCATTACCCGGGGTCACAAATGGCAGACTTGAGAAGGAAGTCACACATTACCTGACATCACTGAGTGAGGAAGAGCAATCTCGCCATGTTGCGCAGTAGTCCAGCATGGCCGTCACTACACAAACAGCTGTTTGCGGTGCGTTACACAGTGAGTTTGGTGTGTCAGTGTGAAGCAGTACTCTAATTACACTCCCTGATTGATGTATACACATGCAAGATGTTTGAAAGCCCGTTAGGCCTGCAATTTAGCATTCAATGTGATTTCTGCCCTTAAAACGCTGCTTTGCGTCACATCCAGATTTTTCCCCGGGACTTTTGGCATGTATCCCACTCCGCCATGCCCCCCTCCAGGTGTTAGACCCCTTGAAACATCTTTTCCATCACTTTTGTGGGCAGCATAATTTTTTCTATTTTTTAAAGTTCGCCTCCCCATTGAAGTCTATTGCGGTTCCGCGGAAGTTCGCGAACCGAAAATCGGAGGTTCGCGACATCTCTAGCAATGAGGTTACAGCATAGATAGCAGCAACCGGGATAAGTTACCTTGCAGGTGCAAGTGTTAGCCATAGGTGGAGTGCGGGGGGTTAGTGTTAGTAGTTAGGGTAGGTTTCAGATTATGGTAGGTTAGTGTTCAGAGTTGATACAGGGAGGGTTAGTGTGAGAGGAAGGTTCGGTGAAGAGATAATAGAATACAGGTAGTCCCCGACTTACGAACGCCCGATTTACGAACGTCCCGCCAATACGAACGGCATGGATTCTGTGTTTCCATGGGAACGAGCCTACATTTTTTTCTCAAATTGGACTTGTAGTTTTTGGGAAAATCGATTTAAAAAAATTAAAAGAAAAAATGGCTTTTAAACTTATATAAGCAGGTACAGGGTGCAGAGGTGACACAGAGTGGGGCACAGAGGAGGTACAGGGGGCAGAAATGGCACAGTGTTCTGACTTAAGAACAGATTCAGGTTAAAAACAAACCTATCTCGTTCGTTAACTGGGGACTACCTGTATTGGTAAAACTACAGATTTTCTATTATCGCAATCATCCATTGTCCAATAGTAGAATATTGGCAGTATTGATGATATTCTACTAGCAGCTTCACACTGCACCCGAATTTCCCTGTTGCCCTATTTTGTTATGCTTGAAAACCTCTTCTTGCAAAGGGATGCGATGTGGCTTTACCGTTATGCCTCAATGCGTCTTTATAGGTAGGATGCCAAAACTCCAACCAGATACAGAAGAGTTACTGCTTTACTAAATTCATATTTACCTGACAGGTAGATAGATATTTGAAATGAGCATAGTGGTCGATGCTCTTTATTCCACACCTCCTTTAGTAATTCATCCTTTCTCCTTAGAACAGTGTGGAACCTTATTGATGAAGTGTAAATCTACCCTTCTATCCTGCTTTGGATTAAATAGTCTTTTGTGAAAGTAGTAAATAGGAACTGCTTATTTGAAGATTTGAGATCTGTTTGGAAGGATGCTGTCATGATTTTTGATAAATCTTGTTTATATCAATTGTGTATTGCTCATGTTCTGTTTTGTTTTGTTTTTTTGTTAGGAAATGAATGGAGATGCTTTTGAAAAGAAATATAACACTATTGGCATAGACTTACTGAGGAGTCAAGCGTTGTACTGTCGTGAAGTCCTAAAATTATTACCAGGGCAAATGGCTGTGATCAGTAATGGGCAGGTAAGGTGGATATGCTACGTATAAATTACCTTTCTTGCAACAGATGATCACTTCTAGCAGATGTCCAAAAACCTAGACTGTAATTTATCACTCTTCAACACGGAGCAGAGCCATGCAAATAGCAGCTACAGTACTGGGCAATTCTAATATGATTCATCAACATATTTTCACACATGCATCCTCTTTATTCTTCAACTATAGGCTGATATCCCTTGACAGGCAATTATGATAGGCAGTGCAGATGTTGCCTGAATATACTTGGAGTAGACTGTGTGCAAAACTTCTGCATCTTTTCACTTGTTCACCTATTCCATTCTGTTGCCCTAGGCCACGTTCACAGTGAGACGTTACGTTGTGTTTCCTCTATAACAGGAAAGCAACAGAATGAAAAAGTCGTACCGCACGTTATCCATGCATTGCGCTCTATCGCATACAGTGAAGCATACAGCCAATGAAAATAGGCTTTACCGTACCTGTTAACACGTACATTTAGCTGTAACACACTGCGTTCAGTGCGTTACCATACCGCAACCCGTTATACGGCAATGCTACCACTGCACTGTGAACATCATATACATGGTGCATTGCAGTGCGGTAAGCTGCTTTACAAAGTGCCCGTTCCACCATACTACAACCCACCACTGTGAACTAGACCTTAAAGAGATTCTGTAATAAAAAAAAAAACCTCTGGGGGATACTTACCACGGGAGAGGGCAGCCTCAGGGTCCCAATGAGGCTTCCCCATGCCTGTAGCTGCAGGGAATCTAGCGCTGGCTCTCCTGAATCCACCTGCAATCCTGCCCGACAAGCCTGACGAGGCTTGATTCATTTACCTCTACGGGATTCAGCGCAGGCGCAGTAGCGGCTCTTCTTCGTTCGGACTAGGCGGAAATAGCCGAACCTAATAGTATCCGCTCTACTGAGCAGGCGCAAATGGATTTGCGACTGTGCAGTAGAGTGGGTCGATCGGGCTCAGCTATTTCCACCTTAACCTGAAGGAAGAGCGGCTAGTGTGTCTGTGCAGGATCACGGTAGGTAAATATTTACCTCACCGCACTTCGGGGGGAACCAGGCAGGCTAACGGAGGGATGGAGAAGGATGGGGAAGTCTTGTTAGGATCCAGAGTCTTCCCCCTCCTGAGGTAAGTATCCCCAGAGGGACTTTCTTAAATTACAGATCCTCTTTAAGGTTTCCAAAGTCTGTATGAAGTTTTTGTTTTTTGTTTTTTAGGTCATGGTATAGCCACAGGATAATAAGTCTGTTTCAACTGAACCTTTTAGTGTTTTTTTTTTTTTTTTATACTAGTTGATATTCTTTTACTAATCCATTTTTTTGTGGTTCAAATAAAATTCACAGTTTATGTTCTTTAGGAATACTGGGCCTTTTCTTTTGTTTGTTTGAACTGGGTAAACCATTTGGCTTCGTAGTGAAACATCTTCTGAAATATAAAGGGAAAATGTCCAGCTATTTACCTTCTCAATGCAAAAAAAGCCACTAAGATATTGAATACATTGTTAGCACCATATCTCGCCTATCACATCTTTGCTGATGAATAGTGGTGGATGTAGCTGTGCATTTCAGTCTTGCTACAGAAAAGCTTGAACTCCGTGGGTGGCAATCTCTGCCCATGGTTTAGGGCCCCTAAAATGCCAGGGCAGTATAGGAACCTCACAAGTGACCCCATTTTAGAAAGAAGACAACCCAAGGTATTCCGTTAGGAGTATGGTGAGTTCATAGATTTTATTTTTTGTCACAAGTTAGCGGAAATTGATTTTTATTGTTTTTTTTTTTTTTTTTTACAAAGTGTCATTTTCCACTAACTTGTGACAAAAAATAAATCTTCTATGAACTCATCATACACCTAACGGAATACCTTGGGGTGTCTTCTTTCTAAAATGGGGTCACTTGTGGGGTTCCTATACTGACCTGGCATTTTAGGGGCCCTAAACCGTGAGGCGTAATCTAGAAACCAAATGCCTTAAAATGACCTGTGAAATCCTAGAGGTACTCATAGGATGATGGGCCCCTTAACGCACCTAGGCTGCAAAAAAGTGTCACACGTGGTATTGCCGTACTCAGGAGAAGTAGTATAATGTGTTTTGGGGTGTATTTTTACACATACCCATGCTGGGTGGGAGAAATATCTCTGTAAATGGCAATTTTATTTTTTTACACACAATTGTACATACAGAGATATTTCTCCCACCCAGCATGGGTATGTGTAAAAATACACCCCAAGACACATTATACTACTTCTGAGTACGGCGATACCACATGTATGACACTTTTTTGCAGCCTAGGTGCGCTAAGGGGCCCAAAGCCCTATAAGTACCCTCAGGATTTCACAGGTCATTTTGAGGCATTTGGTTTCTAGACTACTCCTTACGGTTCAGGGCCCCTAAAATGCCAGGGCAGTATAGGTACCCCACAAGTGACCCCATTTTAGAAAGAAGACACCCCAAGGTATTCCATTAGGTGTATGGTGTGTTCATAGAAGATTTAAATTTTTGGCACCAGTTAGCGGAAATTTATTTTTTATTGTTTTTTCCCACAAAGTGTCATTTTACACTAACTTGTGACAAAAAATAAAATCTTCTATGAACTCATTATACACCTAATGGAATACCTTGGGGTGTCTTCTTTCTGAAATTGGGTCACTTGTGGGGTTCCTATACTGCCCTGGCATTTTAGGGGCCCAAAACCGTGAGGTGTAGTCTGGAAACCAGATGCCTCAAAATGACTGTTCAGGGGTATAAGCATCTGTAAATTTTGATGACAGGTTGTCTGAGGGGCCGAATTTTGTGGAACCGGTCATAACCAGGGTGGCCTCTTAGATGACAAGTTGTATTGTCACTGAAGTGCAGGAAGCGCAGGATGTTCTCAAATCGTGACCTGGACATGGCACCAGAGAACATGGGCATGTGATGTATTGGGTGCGTAGACCAATAAGACCGCAATACTTACTTTTTGACTAGACCCATGTTAAGGAGAAGGCCCCAAAAAATGTTATATTCGGAAACTTGGAGTGGTTTCCATTGAAAAGGCTGGGCATGGTAGCTTCTTGGATTGGCGGTTGCATATTGTGTGGCATAACGGTTGGTCTCAGCCACAATTAAGTCGTAGAGACCAGCAATGATCAGAAAAAAAAATTGTCACTGCGGTGTGGCGGGTGAGGGTTTGGCCGGGTGATCAGAAGCCCACAGGGGGCAGATTAGGGCCTGATCTGATGGATAGGATTGCCAGGGGGGGGGACAGGTGGTGACAGGAGGTGATTGATGGTTGTCTTAGAGGGTGATTAGAGGGGAGAATAGATGCAAGCAATGCACTGGGGAGGTGATCGGAAGGGGGTCTGAGGGGGATCTGAGGGTTTGGCCGAGTGATCAGGAGCCCACAAGGGGCAAATTAGGGCCTGATCTGATGGGTAAGTGTGCTAGGGGGTGACAGGTGGTGACAGGAGGTGATTGATGGGTGTCTCAGGGTGTGATTAGAGGGGGGAATACATGCAAGCAATGCACTAGGGAGGTGATCAGGGGGGGGGGGGGGTCTGAGGGCGATCTGAGGGTGTGGGCAGGTAATTGGGTGCCAGCAAGGGGCAGATGAGGGTCTGATCTGATGGGTAGCAGTGACGGGGTGATTGATGGGTGATCAGTGGGTGAATAGAGGGGAGAACAGATGTAAACAATACACTTGGGAGGTGATCTAAGGGTGGGTCTGCAGGTGATCTGAGGGTGTGGGCGGGTGATCAGGTGCCCGCAAGGGGCAGGTTAGGATCTGATCTGATGGGTGGCAGTGACAGGTGGTGATGGGGGGTGATTTATGGGTGATTGACAGGTGATCAGTGGGTGAAGGAGGGGTCTGGGGAGGATCTGAGGGGGTGGGGGGTGATCAAAAGCCCCCAGGGGGCAGTTTAGGACCTAATCTAAAATATAGCGTTGACCGATAGTGACAGGGAGTGATTGATGGGTGATTAGGAGGGTGATTGGTGCAAACAGTGGTCTGAGGGGGTGATCAGGGGGGGTCTGAGGGGTGCTGTGGGCGATCGGGGGGGCAGGATCAGTGTGTGTGTGTTACTACAGCAAGGGCTGCCTCTTGCCCTGATGGTCCCTCGATCACTGGGACCAGCAGGGCAGGAGGCAGCCTGTATAATACACTTTGTAAACATTACAAAGCGTATTATACGCTTACTATGCGGCAGATCGGGGGTTAACAACCTGCCGGCGGGTTGACGTCACGGGTGGGCAGAGCCTAATGCCGGCAGATGATCCCTGGCAATTCAGTCCCCCAGGAGCCGCCGACGATTGGTGTTACGCGGTCCTGGGGGTGCCACTTTGCCGATGCCCATAGGTAGTGGGAGGTGGGCAAGTGGTTAAAGTACACCTTAAGGCCTCCTTTCCACGAACTGTTGATAAGCAGTGAAATGCCTCTCAAACTCTCTCAACTGCTCAATGCTGCCTGGTAACTGCTTGTTGCTGCATGATAACTGCTTACTTCTGCCTAGTAACTGCTTGCTGAGCACACAGCTCAACAGTCCGTGGAAAGGAGGCCTAACTGAGAGGAAATAGGTGGCTGCCATATTATTTCCATTTAAACAATGCCATTTTCCTGGCAGTCCTGCTGATCTCTTTGGCTGCAGTAGTGTCCGAATCACACCCCTGATGACCAGCAGAACAGCCAGGCAGTTTGCATTGTTTAAAAGGAAATAAATAATTCAGCCTCCATATCCCTCTCAGTTCAGGTGTGTTTCAAAGGGCACCTGAAATAAGGGAAATGGAGGCTGCCAATTTTTTTTCCTTTTTTAACCACTTAAACCTACCTGGACGGATATATATGTCCAGTATAGTTGTGGGGACTGCCCCACCAATTTGTTACTTAATGAGGCACATGTGGTATCATTTTAATCGTGACTAGTTACGTAAGTAAAATACATTTTGGTGTGTCTTAAAGCTTGGACACACGTTACATAAAAAATGGGTAGGGACAAACTCAATCCAACGCAAGTCATTTTCAAAAATTATGATCAAACTTGGGAAAGTCTTAGCAAAACTACAAGAGACATGTGGTAACATTTTAACCTAAGTTGTAAAATGGAGTTTAGAAAGTTTTAGGGTCGAGGCCCATGTCTTGTGTATTCTTTTTAGTCACAAACTGAATCAAATGCAATTAAATTTTCACATATTCTGTACCACAATAAAAGACTTGTAAAATGACAACAAAGTGACAGAATATAAGAGAAAAAAACATGAATTGTTACCTTAGGATCTTGGCTTTTTAAATATGTATACCATGAGGGTATATTTCTGTTATTTTTGCAAATAAGGTCTCGTAATCATCGATGGTGTACAATGAGAAATAAAAAAAAAGGCACCTTTATTTCCAAATACAATATTGTCACCATTCATTGTGTTAGGAACATAATCTAAATGTTGTAATAACCAGAATGGATAAGCAAATAAAATTTATGGGTGTAACTTGTACTAATCACTGTTTCTTGTAAATTACCGTAATTTCGCTTTAAAATGCATAGAAAATAAGGTATTTACTAAACAAAAAAAAACAATGTATAGATCATTTAGCTGTGATAAGGAGTAATAAAGTTATTGGTGAATGAATGGGAGCAGTGCTGATATGTGAAAATTGCTCTAGACCTGAAGTGGTTAAATAATACAAGTTGCCTGAGTGTCCTGTTGATCCTCTTCCTCGAATACTTTTAGCCATAGACCCAAAATAAGCATGCAGGTTAGATGATTCTGACAAAAATCTGACAAGATTAGCTGCATGCTTGCTTAGGTGTGTGATTTAGGCACTACTGCAGCCAAATAGAACAGCAGGGCTGCCAGGCAACTAGTATTGTTTAAAAGTAAATAAATATTGCAGCCTCCGTATCCCTCTTGCTCCAGATTGCCTTTAAAGTCCTGCACTCTTGCACAAGACAAAAAAAAAACATCAGAGAAATGCACCCTGTATGTATTGAGAGAGTTTAGCCTGTTTAATTCCCCCTCATTTGTACCTAATCACAAGTTGTAATTTGACCTCTCCCCTGTGTCTCATGACTGCCACGGCAGAGATGGCAGATAAGCTCATTTGAAAGCACAACAGCAAGTTAACAATATGAATCAGGAAGTAGAAACAGTGCAGTTTTATTTTAGGATTTGCATCAGCTGTAACAAAGAAATGTTTTTTTGTTTAAAGGTTATTATGCTGTTGTGTATCTTTTAGAGCAGAGAGGAAGTTCTGAGATCAGGGCCGCTTTGAGCTGGAATTTGAACAATGGCGCTAACCATACCACCCAAGTGATAAAACAGAAATAGTTTCAGCTCTTTCCCAAAGCTAGGCTGGAGTTTTAGTTTTCTATGTCGTCTGTATTTTGCAGGCCTACGCCTGTTATTCTTTGAATAGCTGTATAAGCATTTAAAAGAAAAAAAGAATACATTTTGTAGTAAGTGGTTATAATTGGGTTGCCAGACAAGCCAGACAAAAGTTTATTATATGCATTTATTGTGAAGCTAGTAATCTAGCTGCGGTGATCTAAATAATTTTTTTAGCATTTTTAGGCACTGGGGGTAATTTTCTGCTGTTTCTGATGCTGCATTTTCTTTCTATAGGTAGAATAGAATGCCCATTTTACACTGAGCCACAGTCACTGTGCAACTAAAGGAGAATATTTAAGGCACTGCTGGGAGTTCCCAGGGAAAGAAAGATGTATATTTTTAATGCTCTGTGCCTTGCATTGGCTATATTTAATTCTTGGTTGCAGCAGAAGTGTTGATTCTTTGTTGTATAGCAAGAAATATGGCCTAATCATAAGTGTATGCAGTTAGAGAGAGTTAAGTGCTGTGGTTTATGGGCTATCTCGAGTTGCTCTGCATGCTATTTAACCATAAATAAAGGCTTCCAGGCAATTATTACACTCTACTTTGAAGATAATTATATAAGTCTTTAATGGATAGTTTAGCACTTCAAGTAAATTTAATACATTTTATTTTCACATTATCGCAGAGATACTGAAATTTGTATATATATTTTTTTCTACCTTTTTTCTTTCTCTCATATTAAATTCTTTTTCGTAATTATTCCTGCAGTGAGCTAAAACCGTTGTTATTTTATTTATGGCACTCTCTGGGAAATGATTTCTGGCCACTGGCATATGCAGTCTATAATGGAACAGAAGTAAAATAAACTGGAATAGGGCCACAATCCATCAATTTCATATTTAATGTTTTATCTGCAAAATATTCTACTCTAGTAGGTGCATGAATGAGGCTTGGTAGATAAATTATGCTACTAAGACTTTTCATTTATAAACTAAGCTTTCTGAGTAGACCTTTACTACATAAGTATATGCTGGGCCAAAAGCTATCGCTGAAGTCCTGGATTCAGTTCCCATTTTACCTTCCCTATCTACTGTATTTTTTGGACTATAAGGCTCACTTTTTCTCCCTCAAAATTGGGGGGATAAAAAGTCTCTGCATTTTATAGTCCAAATGCAGGGAGTTACTGACTTGTGAACGCCTGCCACTACAAACCTCCAACCCAACACAATGTCGGGGACTCCCTGTACTATGCGCATGCAGAGGAGGACACGGGGGACAAACTCAGAATACATGGGGACACAAGGGGGACAGAGGAGGACACTGAGACACAAGAGGTACAAGGAGGCATGAGGTACAAAGGGGGCATAATCCACAAGATGTCCCTTCACTATGGATGCACCAGGTTTAGTATATATTTTTCCCCTGGTTTTTGTCCTTAAACCTAGGTGTGTCTTATGGTCAGGAGCGTCTTCTAGTCCAAAAAATATGGTCTATCATAAATCTCAAAACCTGTTCCTGGCTTAACTGCTTTTTACACAATACATACTTTTGTGCAGACTTCTACATCTGCCCAAAGACTACGTGTTTCACCTTATCATCCCTTTAATGACACATAATATCTGTTGTTATTATTATTATTATTATTATTATTATTATTATTTGGATGAGCACACAATTGTCCTAAGATTCCAATTGGTCCTACTCAAGAGGCAGAAATTGACAATAGTAAATCAAGTTTCTAGTAGCTGATCCATTTAATCTACAACCCCATTCATTGTGTAGGAAATTTTTAGCCCCAACTCCCACCTCCTGGGTGAAGTTAACCACTTCCCGACTGCCGTATATACAATTGGCGGCCGGGAAATGCACCCCGCAAGGACCGCCGTATAGACAAATGGCGGCGGTCCTTGTAGGGGCATGGGCGGACCGATCGCGTCATCAGTGACGCGATCCTCCGCCTGGCGCCGCTCACCCGCCGCAACATCCCGCCGGCCATTCGGAAGTGCCGGCGGGATGTTAACCCGACGATCGCCGCATACAAAGTGTATAATACACTTTGTAATGTTTACAAAGTGTATTATACAGGCTGCCTCCTGCCCTGGTGGTCCCAGTGTCCGAGGGACCACCAGGTCAGGCTGCAGCCACCCTAGTCTGCACCAAGCACACTGATTCCCCCCCCCCCTGCCCCAGATCGCCCACAGCACCCATCAGACCCCCCCTGCCCACCCCCCAGACCCCTGTTTGCACCCAATCACCCATCAATCACTCCCTTTCACTATCTGTCAATGCTATTTTTTTTTATCCCCCCCCCCCCCGCCCCCTGCTCCCTCCTGATCACCCCCCCCCCCACCCCTCAGATTCTCCCCAGACCCCCCCCCCCCCATGTACTGTATGCATCTATCCCCCCTGATCACCTGTCAATCACCCGTCAATCACCCCCTGTCACTGCCACCCATCAATCAGACCCTAACCTGCCCCTTGCGGGCAATCTGATCACCCCCCCCCCCCCCACACCAATAGATCGCCCGCAGATCCGACATCAGATCACCTCCCAAATCCATTGTTTACATCTATTCTCTCCTCCAAACATCCACTAATTACCCATCAATCACCCCCTATCACCACCTGTCACTTTTACCTATCAGATCAGACCCTAATCTGCCCCTTGCGGGCACCCAATCACCCGCCCACACGCTCAGATTGCCCTCTGACCCCCCCTTATCAATTCACCAGTGCATTAATTACATCTGTTCTTCCCTGTAATAACCCACTGATCACCTGTCAATCACCTGCCAATCACCTATCACCCATCAATCACCCCCTGTCACCCCCTGTCACTGCCACCCAACAATCAGCCCCTAACCTGCCCCTTGCGGGCAATCTGATCACCCACCCACACCAATAGATCGCCCGCAGATCCGACATCAGATCACCACCCAAGCGCAGCGTTTACATCTATTCTCTCCTCTAAACACCTACTAATTACCCATCAATCACCCATCAATCACCCCCTATCACCACCTGTCACTGTTACCCATCAGATCAGACTCTAATCTGCCCCTTGCGGGCACCCAATCACCCGCCTACACGCTCAGATTGCCCTCAGACCCCCCCCCCCCCTTATCAATTCGCCAGGGCATTATTTACATCTGTCCTTCCCTGTAATAACCCACTGATCACCTGTCAAACACCTGTCAATCACCCATCAATCACCCCCTGTCACTGCCACCCATCAATCAGCCCCTAACCTGCCCCTTGCGGGCAAACTGATCACCCACACACACCAATAGATCGCCCACAGATCCGACATCAGATCACCACCCAAGCGCAGTGTTTACATCTATTCTCTCCTCTAAACACCCACTAATTACCCATCAATCACCCATCAATCACCCCCTATCACCACCTGTCACTGTTACCCATCAGATCAGACCCCAATCTGCCCCTTGCGGGCACCCAATCACCCGCCTACACGTTTAGATTGCCCTCAGACCCCCCCTTATCAATTCGCCAGTGCAATATTTACATCTGTTCTCCCCTGTAATAACCCACTGATTACCTGTCAATCACCTATCAATCACCCATCAATCACCCCCTGTCACTGCCACCCATCAATCACCCCCTGTCACTGCCTCCCATCAATCACCCGCTGTCACTGCCACCCATCAATCAGCCCCTAACCTGCCCCTTGCGGACAATCTGATCACCCACCCACACCAATAGATCGCCCGCAGATCCGACGTCCGATCACCTCCCAAATGCAGTGTTTACATCTGTTCTCTACCCTAAACACCCACTAATTACCCATCAATCACCCCCTGTCACTGCTACCTATCAGATTAGACCCCTATCTGCCCCTAGGGCACTCAATCACCCGCCCACACCCTCAGAATGCCCTCAGACCCCAGCCCTGATCACCTCGCCAGTGCATTGCTTGCATCTATTCCCCCCTCTAATCACACCTTGAGACACCCATCAATCACCTCCTGTCACCCCCTAGCACACCTACCCATCAAATCAGGCCCTAATTTGCCCCGTGTGGGCTCCTGATCACTCGGCCAAACCCTCAGATCCCCCTCAGACCCCCTTCCGATCACCTCCTCAGTGCATTGATTGCATCTATTTTCCCCTCTAACCACCCCCTGAGACACCCATCAATCACCTCCTGTCACCCCCCTAGCACTCCTATCCATCAGATCAGGCCCAATACAACCTGTCATCTAAAAGGCCACCCTGCTTATAACCGGTTCCACAAAATTCGCCCCCTCATAGACCACCTGTCATCAAAATTTGCAGATGCTTATACCCCTGAACAGTCATTTTGAGACATTTGGTTTTCAGACTACTCACGGTTTTGGGCCCGTAAAATGCCAGGGCGGTATAGGAACCCCACAAGTGACCCCATTTTAGAAAAAAAAGACACCCCAAGGTATTCTGTTAGGTGTATGACGAGTTCATAGAAGATTTTATTTTTTGTCAAAAGTTAGCGGAAATTGATTTTTATTGGTTTTTTTTCACAAAGTGTCATTTTTCACTAACTTGTGACAAAAAATAAAATCTTCTATGAACTCGCCATACACCTAACAGAATACCTTGGGGTGTCTTCTTTCTAAAATGGGGTCACTTGTGGGGTTCCTATACTGCCCTGGCATTTTAGGGGCCCTAAACCGCAAGGAGTAGTCTAGAAAACAAATGCCTCAAAATGACCTGTGAATAGGACGTTGGGCCCCTTAGCGCACCTAGGCTGCAAAAAAGTGTCACATGTGGTACCGCCGTACTCAGGAAAAGTAGTATAATGTGTTTTGGGGTGTATTTTTACACATACCCATGCTGGGTGGGAGAAATTTCTATGTAAATGGACAATTGTGTGTAAAAAAAATCAAACAATTGTCATTTACAGAGATATTTCTCCCACTTAGCATGGGTATGTGTAAAAATACACCCCAAAACACATTATACTACTTCTCCTGAGTACGGCGGTACCACATGTGTGGCACTTTTTTACACCCTAAGTACGCTAAGGGGCCCAAAGTCCAATGAGTACCTTTAGGGTTTCACAGGTCATTTTGCGACATTTGGTTTCAAGACTACTCCTCACGGTTTAGGGCCCCTAAAATGCCAGGGCAGTATAGGAACCCCACAAATGACCCCATTCTAGAAAGAAGACACCCAAAGGTATTCCGTTAGGAGTATGGTGAGTTCATAGAAGATTTTATTTTTTGTCACAAGTTAGCGGAAAATGACACTTTGTGAAAAAAAAAACAATTAAAATCAATTTCCGCTAACTTGTGACAAAAAAATAAAAACTTCTATGAACTCACCATACTCCTAACGGAATACCTTGGGGTGTCTTCTTTCTAAAATGGGGTCATTTGTGGGGTTCCTATACTGCCCTGGCATTTTAGGGGCCCTAAACCGTGAGGAGTAGTCTTGAAACAAAAATGACCTGTGAAATCCTAAAGGTACTCATTGGACTTTGGGCCCCTTAGCGCAGTTAGGGTTCAAAAAAGTGCCACACATGTGGTATCGCCGTACTCGGGAGAAGTAGTACAATGTGTTTTGGGGTGTATTTTTACACATACCCATGCTGGGTGGGAGAAATACCTCTGTAAATGACAATCTTTTGATTTTTTTACACACAATTGTCCATTTCCAGAGTTATTTCTCCCACCCAGCATGGGTATGTGTAAAAAATACACCCCAAAACACATTGTACTACTTCTCCTGAGTACGGCGATACCACATGTGTGGCACTTTTTTGCACCCTAACTGCGCTAAGGGGCCCAAAGTCCAATGAGTACCTTTAGGATTTCACAGGTCATTTTGAGAAATTTTGTTTCAAGACTACTCCTCACGGTTTAGGGCCCCTAAAATGCCAGGACAGTATAGGAACCCCACAAATGACTCCATTTTAGAAAGAAGACACCCCAAGGTATTCTGTTAGTAGTACGGTGAGTTCATAGAAGATTTTATTTTTTGTCACAAGTTAGCGGAAATTGATTTTTATTGTTTTTTTTCACGAAGTGTCATTTTCCGCTAACTTGTGACAAAAAATAAAATCTTCTATGAACTCACCGTACTACTAAGGGAATACCTTGGGGTGTCTTCTTTCTAAAATGGGCTCATTTGTGGGGTTCCTATACTGTCCTGGCATTTTAGGGGCCCTAAACCGTGAGGAGTAGTCTTGAAACGAAATTTCTCAAAATGACCTGTGAAATCCTAAAGGTACTCATTGGACTTTGGGGCCCTTAGCGCAGTTAGGGTGCAAAAAAGTGCCACACATGTGGTATCGCCGTACTCAGGAGAAGTAGTATAATGTGTTTTGGGGTGTATTTGTACACATACCCATGCTGAGTGGGAGAAAGATCTCTGTAAATGGACAATTGTGTGTAAAAAAAATTAAAAAATTGTCATTTACAGAGATATTTCTCCCACCCAGCATGGGTATGTGTAAAAATACACCCCAAAACACATTATACTACTTCTCCTGTGTACGGCAATACCACGTGTGGCACTTTTTTGCAGCCTAACTGCGCTAAGGGGCCCAAAGTCCAATGAGCACCTTTAGGCTTTACAGGGGTGCTTACAAATTAGCACCCCCAAAATGCGAGGACAGTAAACACACCCCACAAATGACCCCATTTTGGAAAGTAGACACTTCAAGGTATTCAGAGAGGGGCATGGTGAGTCCGTGGCAGATTTCATTTTTTTTTGTCGCAAGTTAGAAGAAATGGAAACTTTTTTTTTTTTTGTCACAAAGTGTCATTTTCCGCTTACTTGTGACAAAAATTAATATCTTCTATGAACTCACTATGCCTCTCAGTGAATACTTTGGGATGTCTTCTTTCCAAAATGGGGTCATTTGGGGGGTATTTATACTATCCTGGAATTTTAGCCCCTCATGAAACATGTCAGGTGGTCAGAAAAGTCATAGATGCTTGAAAATGGGAAAATTCACTTTTTGCACCATAGTTTGTAAACGCTATAACTTTTACCCAAACCAATAAATATACACTGAATGTTTTTTTTTTTTATCAAAAACAGGTTTGTCCACATTTTTCGCGCTGCATGTATACAGAAATTTTACTTTATTTGAAAAATGTCAGCACAGAAAGTTCATGTCTTTTTTGATGAATATAATAAAAAGTAAAAATCGCAGGAGCAATCAAATAGCACCAAAAGAAAGCTTTATTAGTGACAAGAAAAGGAGCCAAAATTCATTTAGGTGGTAGGTTGTATGAGCGAGCAATAAACCGTGAAAGCTGCAGTGGTCTGAATGGAAAAAAAGTGTCCAGTCCTTAAGGGGTAGAAAGCCCTAGGTCCTCAAGTGGTTAATTTGCATGTTAGGAGATTTTTTTTTTCACTCAGCACTAATTAATGGTGATGATCATATACTCAATTCACATGGGTTGATTTTCAAAGGTCCTTCTGAGCTGTGGAACCTTGAAGAATATACAGTAGATAAATGGATCTGAAAACATGTCCTAGGTTTGTTTTTAATTAATTGTCAGTTATTTGGTAGCATTAGTTTTAAATTCAAACCTCGGTCTTAGTAGATCAAAATAACTATGGCTGAAAGTTATTGAATTAGTTTGTGGAGTTAGTACTATGCTATTACAGTCATTTAAAATCAACCACAGAGATATGGCAAGATTTGGCTCCAGGCTATTACCGTAGGTGTTTATTTAATAAACGCAGTGGTTTGATAAGAGTACGTAGAAGATTTGGTTATATTGAAGTGTACCTCAGGAGATATGAGATAAACATTAGCTGCCTTTACATATACATATATGTACAGTACACATATACATATATGTACAGTACACATATACATATATGTGCATTACAGTATATATTCATATATGTACAGTGCAAAACATAATCAGACTATTTTACTTGTTTTATTTTACTGCCTGAAAGAGTAAATTTGTAGGCATGGAAGTGACAGCTTCTGTCTGGTCGGTACCTTGTCAGGAATTTAGTAAATATTTCTGATAAGCAAATTACAGCCATAAAAGTTTTCCTGGCAGAATACAACTTCTGAGGTTAGGGGGGAGATTGAGAAAGGTCAATAGTTCATGTATTTTAACTCCGGGACACTTAATAGGCTGCTACTGATTATAGATAATAAAACATTCAACCTACTAGATTTGAGTGTGAGAAATCAGGCATAATCACCCCTAGTGGAATCGAGCCCTAAAAGCAGTTCCATAGTGGAGACTGAGGTTATTGTGACACATTTACCTTAAGTCACCTCAACACTTACATTTCTCACATTTTTGAACCAATTCTTCCATTGTTCTATAAGTATACCGGTTCTCAAGATTGTCATTGTTTATGTTTGCTGTATAACATTATTGGCAACAGATTATTCTCTCCCATAGCTCTTCAGTAACATTACTCTTGAGGAGTTTCACGAAGAAGACTTTCAACTGCTAGAAAAGATTACATACACTACTTCAGCAGAAAAGATTAGGAGCCTTGTGAAAAAGATGAATGCGCCATCAAAACGGTAAATCTTTTATTGATTTGTTTTATATGTTTACGTAGCACTCACGCATTTTTTGCCATAAATTACATACAATATGACACTAATCGTATCACTCACTGTCCCTCTGAAGGGCACACAATATTTTTCTTTGAGTTAGTAACTTTATAATGAATCCTTATTCTGAAACTCGAAGTATAGCAGAGACAGTTAAGCATAATTTTTTGTTGGGTTTCCTGTTTTTATGTGATTAACTACCTAACGACTGCATCACGGCAGTGGGCGTGAACGTGGCGGCAGCCCCAGGACTGCCTAACGCCAATTGGCATCAAGTCCTGGGGTCAGCTACTGCAGGAGATCGCACAGCCTGCGCGCGCATCTCCTGCTTGGGTGTCGGAGCTCCGTACTGCCTTCAGTCTCCGAGCGGCGTTTCGCCGTCTAATTAGCATGTACAGTGCTGTGACCAGCAGCAGCGCTGTACTGGGGACAGCCGTGTGACACGGCTGTCCCCCTGGGACACATAGGAGCGAACGGCAGTGATAGGCTGAAGCCTATCGCAGCCGATCGCTATGATTGGCTGACTGGGGAAGGGAGGGAGATGGGAATGTAAAATTATTTAAATTTTTTTAAAAAATTATAAAAAAAAATAAACAAATAGTTATTTAAAAAAAAAATAATAATCTAGTGGGCGATCAGATCCCAGCAACAGAGAGCTCTGTTGGTGGGGGAAAAGGGGGGATCACTCGGGTGCTGTGTTGTGCGGCCCTGCAGCTTGGCCTTAAAGCTGCAGTGGCCATTTTCACAAAAAAAGCCTGGTCTTTAGAGGAGTTAATCACTGTGGTCCTCAAGTGGTTAAATCTTGAGTAAATTTTAGTAACTATGGCACTTTTTATATACCGTGTTTTCCCACTGAGACACTGTCTTATATAAATTTTTTCTAAAAAAATATGTGCTAGTGCTTATTTTCAGGGAGGTCTTATTTTGTGGGGGTAGCCTTACGGTAGCAGCTGTCAGATCTGCGGCATCCCCCTAAAAGACGCCCTAAGTGGCAAACCTGCTCTCCCCTCCTTCCCCCGCTTTACCTTCTCTGCTCCTGCTCCTGGCCCCCTCCTGAAGAAACTCCAGATCCCCCTGCTGCTTATTTGCGGCATAAGGCACACCACAGATTAGCGGTGACAAGTGGTAAAGGCAGCTAATGTGTCCAGTAAGAGCACAGCCCTATACAGGAAGAAAACAGAGATCCCTTCCTGTATGGGGCAGTGCTCTTACTGGGCACATTAGCTGACTTTACCACATGTTGCCGCAAATCTGCAGTATGAATTATGCTACGAATAAGCAGCAGGGGTTCCAGACTGTCTTCAGGAGGGGGCCAGGAGTAGTAGCAGAGGAGGTAAAGTGGTGGTGGTGGGGGGGGGGGAGCAGGTCTGCTTCCTTAGGGCTTTTCTTAGGGGAGCTGCAAATCTGACAGCTGCTAGGTCTTATTTTAGGGGGAGGGCTTATATTTTGAGCATACTCAAAATATATACTAGGGCTTATTTTCAAGGGAGGTCTTAAATTGGGGGAAATGCTGGATATGTAATATAACAAAAGGCACAGTTCACTGAAGGCCACTAAGGTGTCACACCATAAACGTATGCTTATGTTGCATGTAAGTAACTTAGTAACTTTTAGTTGCGGCTGAGGCATGAAACAACTTCAGCATTCAACTTAAAGAGACTCTGAAGCGAGAATAAATCTCACTTCAGAGCTCATAGTTAGCAGGGGCATGTGTGCCCCTGCTAAAACGCTGCTATCCCGCGGCTAAACGGGGGTCCCTTACCCCCCGAAATCCCCTCCGTGCAGCCGGGGATCTCTTCCTGGTTGACGCAGGGCTAACCGCCGCAGCCCTGCCCCACGCGCATCTGTCACCGAGTATCTCCACCTCTCCCCTGCCCCTCTTCCTTCACTTAGAGGGGCGGGGGAGAGGCGGCGATGCGCCGCTGATAGACGCGACTAGAGGCAGGGCTGCAGCCGTTAGCCCTGCCTCTAGGAGCAGCAAAATCTACGACCAATTTGGTCGTTGATTTTGCGGGGGGGTTTGGGGGTGAAGGGACCCCCGTTTAGCCGCGGGATAGCGGCGTTTTAGCAGGGGCACACGTGCCCCTGCTAACTATGAGCTCTGAAGCGAGAATTATTCTCGCTTCAGTGTCTCTTTAACAGCTGTTACATTGTAGCTAGAACAAAAATAGCTTTCAGTTAAAAAATAAATCTGTGTTATTTATAAATATTGTCATTGTGTAAGGATAAAAATTATAGAACTGATTAAAAAGATCAAAACAATTCGCACAGCATCTCCAAAGTGAATGCAGACTCTCCCAATTAGTGTGCCTAAAAATATTCCAGCTTTTGGAATGGCACTAGAATACTTGGGAGGAAAAAGTCATTACATGTAGAATGCCAAATATCGTGTCGCAGAAGAAATAATAAGAAAGCAGCAGAAGAGATTTAGCAAATTAAAGCTAGTGGATGAGCAATGAAACAATCTAAAGCTAAAAGAACAAAAATAGAATGGGTAGTTTGGAACTACTTCCTTTTTATATAAATATTTGCATTCTGAGAACGATAGCCATTAATAGTATCATTTGATCTGGCATCTGCCATTTTGTATTTTTTTTTTTTTTTTTTTTATATTCTGGGTGAACCTTCCTGTACAAAGATTGTATAATATTCTCAGAAATTAACAGAATGATTACATGCCTGCAGTATGTAAATGCATTTTGCTCTACGTGTCCAAGGCATCAGTAGTTCAACAGCTTGCATAAAGTCACAAGTGCTTAACAAACATGCATAGGTATCCACTTGGATCATGTTTAGTGGAGCTGTGTCACCAGAGTGTAGCATTTTAGAGTTAATGTTCCATACCCAACATCCTGACCCTAAGAATCAGGGCCGTGGAGTCAGAGTTGGAGCCATTGTCTGAGTTGGAGTCGGTGGTTTCAATAAACTGAGGAGTCTGTCGGATGATTTTTTTGTACCAACTCCACAGCCCTCGTAAGAATTAGACAACTGATTCGGAGTCGTGGAGTTGGAGCAATTTTGGGTACCTGGAGTCAGTCGGTGGTTTCATAAACTGAGGAGTTGGAGTGGGATGATTTTTGTACTGACTCCACAGCCCTGCTAATAATACTAATTAGCCTATGTAATGATCCGCTCAGCTGGCTGCACAGGCGTCTGCCTGACCATTCCTCAAGTCTGTGGGCGGCAGGTCTCTGGAAAAGAGACCTATCTTCACTTTGCAAGTTCCAGACCTGCTCTGCTGCTGAGGAATTTGCATACATTTGTCATGCAAATTGCCTAGCCGCCTCCTTTGAAGGCTTGCAGCATAAATACCATGTGATCCCATAATCCTTTGCTGGTCATAGTTTGTTACTGTTGAAACACTCCTGGAGTGCCAGCCTTGCTATTGTTTGCTAAAGATTATCTTAGAGTATTCCTGGGGACTGCATTAGGCATCCCTCTAGTACAGTCAGGTTGTATTATTTGTATTGCCTGTTCTGTCTTCTGTTTGTCCTTGCGATTGCACTGTCGCCAGCGGTTGGCAATGGTGAATCATTTGTTTCTGTACCTGGATCACACTTGCTCTGGCGGAAAGAGCAGTGGATCCTGTTAGCCTGTTTCGGTACTTGGTTCACACTCGCTCTGGCGGAAAGAGCAGTGGATCATTGCTGTCCTGTCCCTGAACCTAGATCGCACTCGCTCTGGCTGAAGAGCGGTGGATCTTATCTGACCTATTCCTGTTTCTGTTTGTTTGTCTGTCTGGATCGCACTCACTCTAACGGTAGCAGCGGTGGTTCCATTTGGTACTCTGTCTGGGAGTGTAGGCCAGAGCTGCGGTTGCTGCTGGCTGCTCCTTCTCTCCATCTTGTCTTATACGAACGCTTGCTGTAGGCTCGGTGGGGTAACCGTTAAGCAAGCGTTCGCGTTCTCTGTTTCGTGTTTGTGTGGCGTTGGTTAGTTAGGGTGGCGTGCTTGTCTCTGTTGCGCTTTTCGCGTGGAGACCGCGCCGCAAACACGTTCACTGTTGTGAATGAGTGCGGTGTTCGCGTTTAGCTAGCGTTTGTTATTTTCCTTATCTCCTCATTGTTGTTTGCTGTGCCTTTGCTACTCTCGTGCTCTGTCTTGCTCAGTCTTGTGTCACTTCTGGCAATCGCCTCTCTCGCGATTGCGTTCCTACTTTGTTTCTGCTGTTGTGTGTTCACCGTCGCGGGTTGGCGACTAGATTGGTGCACACACATACTCTGTCGCTGTGCTCTCTCTCTTTACGGGCTATCTTGCCCTGCATTGCTTCCCTTCGTACAATTCCTACCTGGCATCTGTGGCGGGGCAGAGGATCTGTTCCTCTGCACTCCACGGCTTCATCTGCCGGCAGGAATTACCCTCTACAGGTGCGTTGCACCTTTTGTACTAGAGGGATGCCTAATGCAGTCCCCAGGAATACTCTAAGATAATCTTTAGTAAACAATAGCAAGGCTGATACTCCAGGAGTGTTTCAACAGTAACAAACCATGACCAGCAAAGGATTGTGGGATCACATGGTATTTATGCTGCAAGCCTTCAAAGGAGGCGGCTAGGCAATTTGCATGACAAATGTATGCAAATTCCTCAGCAGCAGAGCAGGTCTGGAACTTGCAAAGTGAAGACAGGTCTCTCTTCCAGAGACCTGCCGCCCATAGACTTGAGGAATGGTCAAACAGCTGTCTGCCTGTGCAGCCAGCTGAGCGGATCATTACAACCTAATACTAACTTTTTAATCCCATCTATACCTAGTACTAACATTTTTCTTTTTCCTTCAATTAACAATAACTGTAAGCAGTAGACAGACGATAAGACCTCTTAGTTGGAGATGTAAATAACTAGTGTGTTTTGAAATAATACCTTTCATATTTTATACTTTTACTCAGCACCGCCTCCCCAATGGCTTCTACTCTAACCTAATGCCTAAACTTCCTTTCCATAGGAGTGTAACATTAACCTTAAAAGTATCTCTTAAACTATCACTAAACTGTAACTCAGCCAATGTTTCTACTTAGCTTGAACCTAAAGATTGATTACTACCCACTCACCATATAGCTACTTGAAGACTTCAGTGGCCCTAATACTTCATTTCAATGGTGCCAGCGTGACTGTTTTGCATACAGGGGGGCCTGTACACTTGCTATTGTAGTCAGTCTTAGAGCTGTAGAGCAAATTAAATCACTGGTTACATGAAACGTATAATAAATAAATGACATAGTCCTCTTGTGTATCATAAAACAATAAATATTTTTACAGACTTTACTACTCCTGCCATTCTCAACCAATATTTGTATGATTTTCATGTCTTGAACTGGGTAGAACAATGGGCAGCTTTCTAGGTTGAAGATAGTTAAGGGAAATTTGATCTTTTTTTTTTTTAATATATATATATATATATATATATATATAATATATTTTTTATCACATCTTGAAGCAGTGGTCTAAACATACAGTCTGGTAGTTTTGTAATTACATTTCTTGAATATTACTTTTGCGTGCCTGGAAGCTTCTGTGGTCAAATTGTTAAAATGTTGATCACTTGACCAGAAGCAGCTGGGTTGAGGGTGTGGGTTAGGCTCTGTGGGTATTGGCTGCAGCTGCTTGAATTGCACAATCCTACTGTTCAAACTGCAAGTGGGCAGGCACAGACTGAACACTCAGAGAAATGCAGCATGGTGCTGGGCTCTTGACTGGTGTATCAACTTCAATTTATATAATATTTGCTAGGATAAGGAAAATATCTGTGCTTTGAATTTGGCATAAAATATATTTGGGGAAAGTTTTAGACCCTACCGTACCTTCCGTGGTCTCATGAATGGTTTGGCATCTATTTTTTGATCTGCCCTACTGGTGTGAATTGGAGAAATAGTTCCCTTTGACACAGTGTTAAGAGACAATTATCACCTACCACCCAAGGTATATCTCCTCTCACCCTTGTCCATAGAGCACTTGGTGCCTATGCACTTGTTATGACAGCAGGAATAAAACTGTGGAAGGCATTACTGACACTAGTACACTAACAAGCACTACTTCCAGAAGATGACAGGCGATTTTAGCAGGTGTTAACAGTCACACATGCAAAATGGCAGGCAGAACGGGAAGCTTCATACTAGCACTTGTATTTGTCTGGCCTGACTACTCTAGTGGATGTAATGAAAGTGCTGCTTATAATATATATTGTCCTTTCTTCAAATCTAAGTTCAGCATTTGCATCATACTGTAGCTTGAAATGTTGTTTAACACCAATATTTACTAAAAGAAAAAAAAACACCACAGGCATTATGAGCTTTTTTCAATTACGATATTTAAATTGTTAGTATATCCCTTCTGTGCTTGTAGACTGACATTTTTTTTATTATTTGCATCATATATTAACTGACTTGTCTTGTTTTGGTATTTTTAGTAGTTCAAGTGATCTGGTTATGAAGGTGGATTCTCTTCTGTCTTCTATGCCAAAGGGGGAGTCGAGACAAGACTTAAAGTTTGCAAAACAGAAACATAGGTATGGAAGCATGTAACAGAATAATCGTTTCATAAAAAATAAAATCTAAGTACTAGTAACAGACGCTGATCTTGTATGCACTCTGCTCAATCCCCAAACCTAAATGAAATGTTGGATGTCATTTATTTCATCAGTGGTGTTTCAATTATTTTTTTTTTCTTTTATTTGAATTCTAAACTCTTCTGCTGTATTACTGCAGTTGTCCATCTGGTGCCAAATTCATGCAATATTGTATACCCGGTGCTAAATACGTGCAATGTATATGACCTTGGCATGGATTTAGGAGTTGCTTTGCCTGTAGCAACCTGGAGTAACGACAATTGCCCCCCTTCCCCAGGTCCCCAAGGCAATAATGTAAGATTCCTTTGAGAGAGGTTAGGGCTTGCTGCAGCACACTTACTGCCGTGCTCTCTGTATATTGTAGTACACCTTGCCCACTCCACTTTCTATTACTAGAAGCTACAAGTAGAAGGAAGAATGAGTAATGATTTTAGAAAATAGACAAACAATGGGGTTGATTCACTAAACAGTACCTGTGAATAACGCTATAGCACTACATGAATTATGCGCATAAACTTTTTTTCTCTAAAACTATGCAGCATGCGGTAAAACCACACATTGCACAGTATCGCTACGCAAAGCACGGTGGGGATACACAGCACGCATTACAAATGCACAGCGCACGCTGGGAACAAGCTTTAACTGATATAAACCAAGTGTCAGCCGGCCTCAGGTAAATCTCGTTCACGGGGAGTCCTAGTGGGATGAGGCGTCCATCACAACTCTCTCAATAGTCCAAACACAACAAGAATTATCCACACTGGACTCAACCCTTCCACGGATAAATATCCAACTTCTTTATTACATGTAAGTGCGGATATAGCATACCTGTATGCACAACATTTCGGGCAAATCGCCCTTTCTCAAGTGCTTAAACCTCTGGAAAAGTAGGTAGGTAGGAACTGACCCATAGGAACACCCTCCTCAGGCAGGAGGCCTGGTGGATGGACAGGCTGGATACTCAGTCACCAGCTGGCTTGAATGAAGATTTTAGTCTAAGATGTTTTTTGTAAACTTTATTGCTGCTCTCTACCCTGCTAAGCGTTAATCAGGTTTGTTAAGGAGGTACCCGCCCACAATGATTTGGTTGGGCGTGCTGTTATTGTGTGTACATATATATATATATATATATATATATATATATATATATATATATATATATACACACGTGTGACTGTTTTTCCAGAGGTTTAAGCACTTGAGAAAGGGCGATTTGCCCGAAACGTTGTGCTACCTGTATGCTGTATCCGCTCTTACATGTAATAAAGAAGTTGGATATTTATCCGTGGAAGGGTTGAGTCCAGTGTGAATAATTCTTGTTGTGTTTTAACAAGCTTTAACTGCACAGCAAGCTACAATTAGATAGCGTGCCTTACTTTGTGTGCGTATATGTTTACACTTGTAATAATGGAATGATGCAAGCATTTCGATTAGGTGGTACTTCTTAACATTTGTCAGCTGTTTTTGGCCTATAAAAGCTTTGCTCATCAGCACCTGATTCAGAATTGTTTAAAAATAAGCTAGTAAGTGTTATTTGTTTGTATGTGTCCTTTACATTTTGCAGCTGTTTTTGCCCTATGTGTTTTTTATTGTTTAAGTAGTAATTAAATTGTGTTGCTCATATGTAGAATGGCAAGCAACCATAATTGTATTGTTTGTATATCACTGTAGGCAATGTAACGTGGATACTGTGTAGTGTGACTTGTGCTGTGTAATGTGTGTGGTATGAATGCATACTGTGAACTTTGTGTCACAGGCTGCCTTTGGCTTGTTCTGAGGCTGCGCCTCAGTGGCTGGCCTCTAATATGGGGGGTACGTCTCTGCTCCTGCTCTATTGCAACCAGAACAAAAGAATAATTGAAAAACAGCAGAATATATACAAGCACTGAATAATTAAATTAGAAACACTAGGGAATTTAATTAGACACGCCACGAAATTGATTATGCACATATTGAATTACCGGTGCGCAATCAAAGCATTACGCACGCACTGACGTAATTCTTAACAAATGCTCTTTATTGTGTCACTACCAACCCCTATTTAATTAACGCACCCTCTACCATAATTGCCATTAGCGCGCGCCTTGCATATAGCGTTACGCCGTAAGTGCGTCATGAAATAGTGCCGTTTAGTGAATCAACCCCATGTGTGTTAGGCAGTGCTTCCACACTCTGATGTCCTATGGCAGTGGCCCACAAGTGCATAATGGAAAATGCAGTTCAACATATACTGTAATCGCTGCTGACAGAGGGGGTGGTGCAGCAGCTTCAGTATGACCCAGCTGCATTTTTGGTATCAATGGAAGAATTCAGGATCACATTCTAGGGTGTACTTGGAGCCCCCACTGTTCATTCTTACTATTCTGTTACACTGAAATGTAGTATCTATATATTAGGGCCTGTTTCCACTACACGCGGATTCTGGATGCAGAAAACTGACTCCAATGAATGCCCATAGGCCTGTTTCCACTAAACGCGATTTTTCTGATGCAGATTTCCCATAGGCATTCATTGGAGTCAGTTTTCGGCACCCAGAATCCGCGTGTAGTGGAAATGGACCCTTTATTGGGACAAGAAAGTTAAGGGTAAGAGACCTTTTGTCTTAACCCTCTGGGCGATACAATTATATCGCCCAGGAGGTGGCGCAGCACTATTTTTTAAATTTTTTTATTTTTTAAATCATGTAGCGAGCCCAGGGCTCGCTACATGATAGCCGCAGCGCAGCGGCATCCCCCCACCCACTCAGAGTAAGCAGGAAATACCGTTCAGAACGGGATTTCCTGCTGGGCTTCCCCGGTCGCCATGGCGACGGGGCGGGATGACGTCACCGACGTCATGGACGTCGTGACGTCAGAGGGAGTCCCGATCCACCCCTCAGCGCTGCCTGGCACTGATTGGCCAGGCTGCGCAAGGGGTTGGTAGGGGGGGGGCTGCACGGCACGGCGAGCGGCGGCGGATCGGCGGCGAGCGGCGGCGATCGGAAGTTACACGCAGCTAGCAAAGTGCTAGCTGCGTGTAACAAAAAAAAATTATGCAAATCGGCCCACCAGGGCCTGAGAAATCCTCCTGCGCGATATACCCCGAGCTCAGCTCGGGATTATCGCTCAGGAGGTTAATAGAGTAGTCCACTACACCCCAGTTGCATATTTAACATATTACTAAGGATGATGCAAAGTTTGAGATACCACAGCAACATTTTGCAGTTCCAAAAATGAGTTTTAATCTTTATCAATTGATTTTGGGCGACACTTGTTCATATCGAGCAGGATGCACTTTTCATCAGGCCTTTGTATTAAAATCATTCTCCTCTGCTGAAATGAACACAAACTCCCCTTAGCTGCATGACTTACTTGTGTACCTGCCGGTGGGATGGTATGAGGTTGCATCTGCTTTGGTCAAATGCCTCATAACGTTTGTTCATTCACAATTGAACCCATGTTTATTTGGTTTGAGGAAAATTATTTTAATACAATGCCTGATAAAGGGCGAATCTCGCCCAAAACTAACTTTTAAAGGACACCTGAACTGCAAAGGATATGGAGGCTACCATAAATATTTCCTTTTAAACAATATCCGTGGCCTGGCTATCCTGCTGATCTCTCTGGCTGCAGTTACATACACCTGAAACAGACATGCGGCTAATCCAGTCAGAAGACTCTGATCTGCATGCTTGGTTAGGGTCTATGCCTAAAAATATTAGAGGCAGATAATCATCAAGACAGCCAGCCGACTGGTAATGTTTAAAAAGAAATAAATATGGAAACCTCCATATCCCGCTATCTCCAAGTGTGCTTTAAGGCAGAAAACACCAAGTAGCAGATCAAATGTTTTACTGTAGTGATGGTGTTGTCATTTTAAATTCAGTTTACTGCTTTTCCATTCGGTAGGAGTTTTGACTAATCCACTGTTCTGTAACATCATTAGGAAAAGACAAGTCTAGGATATATTCACCTCCACGATGTTCAAACATAGCAGAAAAGTTTCATTTTAGCCCCCAAAAGGTTGTGCTCCGTGAAGTTTTTAACATTTCTATTCTTCTATTCCTGTCACTGAAAAAAATGATCTTTTCAAACTGATAAAGCTTAATATCACAGAAGATTTCACCTATTTTGAATGTGTTTTTTTTTCTCTCAAGCTAATCCTCCTAAGGAACCTGTGAAACGGATTTTAGCTGTCTGGGATACATGTTAATGTATTTTGATGTTTTCCAACAGACCCTCTTCTGTATTTTATCTGTCACAGAGTGTGCGTTAACGATCACACTACCTCTGAACACAAGAAAAAGTATGCATAAGTTATTTATGGCTTATGTCAAGCAAATATTTTGATTATTTTGAGCAGACCTTCAAACTGCTTCTTTCTTTACAAAATACGTCCGTCTTAATAGAAAAATAAAATATCATAACCATACATTGTAGAAGCAACAACATTTAGACGGGATAAATAGTGAAACTTAATTTGTGTTTATTATCTTCAGTAGCAGATTTCAGTATAAAATGAGAGTAGGTGAGAACTGAGAAACTGTATTTTTAAATAATTCCTAGGGGAAAATACACCCAAAGAAAGTCCACTCCCCCCCCCCCCCCCCCAAAAAAAATGTAAATAAAAATAAACCTTAGGTGTCATCCATTTGAAAAAATAATTGCCCTCTTAGTTAATCGTTCATTAACTACATTTATCTGAAATTTGGATTCATATGAATTAGTTCCTTGAGATTTGATTGCAGCTAGTTGTGACAAATTTAAACTTGATCATAAAATAAATCTTAGAAAGTTAAGGTACAGTTCATCAAAATGTTTTCCACTTTTGCTGTCCACTTCCCTGTCCACTTTAAAGTAGATATATGCTAAATAAAACATAGTTTACTGTAAATATAATATTTTATGACCTGAAACTTCTGTTTGGGAGGGGCCTCTGTCATATTAAAGTTGTCAGATTCTCCTCTCCATATTGACTGTTTATTTCATGTAGGCCTAATCAGCAGACAGTTATACTTGGTATCCGTTAAAAAGGGCACCAGAGACTTCAATGTTATTTGCCACGTTTTGTGGCTATAATCGGTAGATTTTTTTTACAGCTATATAAATGAGGCTACAACAAGTACGTCTAAAGATTGATATCAGCAGGTCACAAATTTGAATTTATTTTCAGAGTAACGGATGTTTGATTTAAAATAGGCACCACCAGTGTGGGTCTTGGGGTTAGGCATCATCAGGCGGTTCTTAGGTTTACACACTACCAGGGGCGGTTCTTAGGGTTAGGCAGCACCAGGGGGAGGGTTCTGTGTGAGAGCAGGGAGATGTTAGGTCATAGTAATCACTTTTCTCAGCTATATCTGGCACCCTTTTATAACCGAAATCACTTTTCTCAGCTAAATCTGGCGCCCTTTTATAACCGAAATCACTTTTCTTGGCTACATTCAGCACTCTGTCATTTTTCTCAGCTATAACTGGTGTGATTTTATGACCATTTGATTAATACAAACTGCGCCTCCCTGTCTCACATAGAAAGTCTCTCAAGTGCTTAGAGTCTTCGCTATCACAAGTCCATACATAAACATCACTTAATTATCTGACAGCGCTCCTCTTCATTATTGATGTTTCAATATCTGTAAGATTTAAAAAAGACTCAACAATTCTTTAAACTGGACTAAGGCATGCATGCACCCAAACGTGATTGGTGGTTCAATGTGCTCCACTCGGTGCATAAATCAACACACAGCCCCTTCAATATAGCAGCTCACCAGATAAACTCAAATCCTGGTGGGTCTAGCGTTTGTTCTCAGATGAGGCAAGTTTCACTGCTCCAACTTCCAAAAATATAAACATTTAATCCACAGTCCCCATGTAAAATACAATTAAAACAAACAGAGCGTAAAACAGTCTTGGGGATTAACACTTTGCCCTGCGCTATTCAGCGCACTCATGTGATAAAAGTAGTTTTCAGGCCTATCTGGTTTCACAGCCCAGCGGTATCGCTTCCTCTGCGCGGTTTCGGCGTCCCGTTACCTCTGCTCAATAACTTCTCCGACCAACAAATACTTCCGCTTCCAGTGACATCAGACGCACCTAGCTCCGCTATGAGTGCGCTGAATAGTGCAGGGCAAAGTGTTAATCTCCAAGGCTGTTTTACGCTATGTTTGTTTTAATTGTATTTTACATGTGGACTGTTTCAGGCTGCGGTGCTCTGCTTGCCTCTGTCTTCTATGTCTCCAGCATCGCTGACTTCACTTCCTGGGGGGGGCATACAATGTTTTGCAAGGGGGGGACTCAGTGATTTCTACTTACGCCCCTGTTTACGGGGCTTTAGTCTGTTCACGATTTGAAGTTATTACGTGATTCATAATGCAGTGGTCTACTAATTTTAATGCATTATTTTCCCTACATAGTTAATTTAATTAGCGGCATGAAAAGGAAATCAGAAAATCTGCTGAAACACTTCCTAATTGTGTGTAGATATAAAATACAGGATTTGATTAACAGAATCTGTTTTTTTTTCTATATATATATATATATATATATCCATTCCAATCTGCCATCTATTACTGTAGTGTGCACAATCTAAAGCTTTGCATCACCACTTGCTCGGCTTGTGTACACGTTTTACCATATTTAAGCATGTGTCTTTATTGTCCTATATCTGTTTTACAAAGAAAGCATTACAAATTATTTCTAGCAGCAGCTCAACTTTGACTTTCTTTTATATTTGTTTGCAGTTTGATCAGAGTAGAGCCCCAAGAGGATGGTCCTTTTATTGATGTACTTGCTGTGGTTGACCCTTTGTCAAGAGAAGCTCAACAAATGTCTCACTTGCTGATTGTAAGTTGGAAAAGTATTTAGAACTTTATTTTTTTCATACTGTGAGCACGTTCTGATTTTTTTTTTTAATGTACTTGGCACAAAGTATGTTAGAACAATCTGTTGTTGTAGGACACCTGAAATGAGAAGCATAAGGAAGCGGCCATATTTTATTTCCTTTTAAACAATGCAAATGTCCTGGCTGTCCTGCTGATTCTCTGCCTCCAATACTTGTAGCCCTGTTTGACCAAAATTTGACTGGATTAACCATTTGTTTCAGGTGTGTGATTCAAACACTGATGCATGAACAACAGAGTTGCCAGGCAACTAGTATTTAAAAAGAAATTAGTATGGCAGCCTCCATATCCTTCTCACTTCATTTGTCCTTCAAAGTTAAACTCTCTACTATTATGTGTTAATGTGAAGTTTACTACTTTGTATCAGTCTATTCATTAAGTACTGTAAATTAGTTCTTACTTTGCACTCCTCAAATACTACTGTTCATATCCTACAATGCAGATTGAATATGATAATCCTAAAGCATTAAACTGGCATGAGAATTTGATGGAGCATCAGACATTCCTTTGCTCTAGATAGTCAAGCGGGAATCTGGTTTTCAAATTAATATTGACCTTGAGCAATGAAAGTAACTATAAAGCAGAAATTCTCACTCGTAGGATTTGTGGTCCATATATATATATATATATATATATATATATATATATATATATATATATATATATATATATATATATATATATATATATATATATATATATATATATATATATATATATATATATATATATATATATATATATATATATATATATATATATATATTTAAAATTATTCAAGTCATGACTGATAAGCATGTGAGCGGTTTACTTTACAGAGTGGTGCTTCAAAGTTTGTAAATCCTTTGAATACTCAGCAGATCATGAGCACATAATTAAAGTCCAAAAAAGTGATGCATGTTTGCGAGAAATAGTCCATAGTTACATATTTGTGTGTGGTAATTGTATATGAACCTTTTAGTAGCTTGTGTTCCACTCTTTAGCAGTAATAACTGTAACTAAACATGCTTATGTGTGGAAAAGTATGGTCTATCAGTGCCTTTGAAGGGGAAATTATGGTCAGGTATTTCAATCAATGGGACCATATGTGAATCTGAGAGACCCTGTCTTGTTTAAAGAACTAAAATATGGCTCTTCACATAATCTTCACAACAGAAGCTTGTGGAAGTGTGTCATGGCTGGAACAAAGAGAATTTCTGAAGACAGCTGAAAAGCAGTCATTGATGTTCATGTTACAGGTCGGTCAAGCTGACATGTGCATGCTTCCACCTATCCTGCCATCCCATAATACAGTATGGTCATATATTACAACATCATGAAACAATAAATAAAACATCAAGGCTGAATTTAGTAACACTTTTCACTAGGTGTGCATTTTACATTTTGATACTGCGTCTTCAGATACCAATAATGCGTAAGTCAGTCATGTGTGCTATATATACTTAAAAAATTCCTGCACCCAAAATAATGTGAAAAAAAAACCTTTCATTTCTGAATGGCAGATGCAGGTCCGGGCCAGTGCATTGGAAATTGAGCTGTTCCAGCCAGTTTACTCATACATCCTGGAGTAAAGTGGATAGCCCTCTCTCTGGGATTTTTGCATGTAGCTTTGATGGCATGTGGTGACACCTGAAGGTTGATGTTTTATTGGTTCTAGGAAGGACAATTTTGAAGTGCTGTGATCATTTATTTATTGTTTCAAGCGTGATGTCTGTAATGTTTGACAAAACTTCACTATATTCTGTATTGCATTGATTTTATTACAATGATTAAAACAAATAAACTTTACAATTATTCTACCATAATTTCTTAAAGGAATAGTCAGGCAAAAAAAAAATGTTTCACTTACCTGGGGCTTCTACCAGCGCCATGCAGCCATCCTGTGCCCTCGTAGTCACTCACTGCTGCTCCGGTCCCCCGCCGCCAGCTAGTTTTGTTTCTGCCGACCTCGGGGCTGGTGGGCCACCACTCGTTTATTTGCACGCATTCCCGCTGGTGCATGAACATTAACACATACATTTTTACGCGTTAGTGGCACAACGCGTAAAAAATGTACGTGTTGCACCACTAACGCGTAAAAATGTATGTGTTAATGTTCATGCACCAGCAGGAATGCATGCAAATGTACGCGTGGTGGCCCGCCGGCCCCGAGGTCGGCAAAAACAAAACTAGCTGGTGGTGGGGGACTGGAGCAGCAGCGAGTGACTACGCGGGTACACGTGATGGCTGCATGGGGCTGGTAGAAGCTCCAGGTAAGTGAAACACATTTTTTTTTTTTTTTTTTGCCTGACGATTCTTTTACTGATAGGTTTGATTAAAAGTCCTCCTTTTACCATTTTCCAAGCTTTCTTCTAGTTGACTATATTCACTGAAGTTCTTCTCCCTAGCCACTGAATTTCATTCAAATAAGGATGGTTTTGTGACCCTGTCTGGCATAGCCTAGCAATAGCAGTTAGGGTGAACCTTCTGGCCTAGATCATCCGGCTTGTTCCAATGATTTGGTGTCTGTCTGCATTCAGATCAGCATCCATTTGCAGTATAGAACGTGTGAACTACTACAAGTTTAGCAATCTATCATATTGGCTCAAGTTTGCCAGAATACACTACTGATGAATTACTCTTTCTAGAGGAGCATGCTTCCTGACAAGACCACAACCTCCGTATATATTGCACTGGGTATGGTCATCACAGTCAAAAATTACAAATTGTCATTTTAAAGGTGTCATATAAGCAAATACTTCCCCTACTACCTCTACTGCGCCTTCGCGAGCGCCACTGTCAATCAAGCCCACGTTGTACGCAGTGTACTGTACAGGTGCAGTAGTCCTGCACAGTATACTGCTGACAACGTCGGCTTGATTGACAGTGGCACTCGTGCAGGCGCAGTGGAGGAGGTCGGCCTCTACATCGGCGGGAGCCCCAAGCCGGCAGCGGCGTGGGACATGTTGGTTGCAGGGGGCTGGAGGAAGCCTGGGAAAGTAAAGCTTTGAGGGGAAGTATTTGCTTGATGACTCGTTTAAGACCTCAAACGCCAATGCCTATGACATGAGAGAGGGTTCCCTATACAATACTATGCATATGTAGCGCCTGCCTATTCAGCTACTCTGCAGACCAGTGTGAGCCAGTGCCACAATTTAGCTGGCACACCACACTTGCACAAACATGGACATAAGCAGAAAGAAAACCGCACACAACTTGCAATTAAGTTGCTGTATTAAAGGCACTGGCAGTCATTGACGAGATGGAGGCCGGCATTTCCAAAAGTACAAAAGCTCTTTTATTGAGACATATGTTAAAAGAAGTGGCTATGCCGCGTAGAGCAAAGAGCTTTTGTACTTTTGGAAGTGCCGGCCTCCATCTCGTCAATGACTGCTTGGATCTGATGGTGTGAGGATCATTTGAGGTCTGGGCACTCCTTTCCCCTTTGACAGTGAGTGCTACTCTTTTTACGATTTGCATTAAAGGCACTTGCATACACTACATGGTTCAGGTGGAGCCCTTCCTCAGGTGTACCCCACCCAGTCCTTAGCACTTTAAAATAACTCAACCCCAAAAGGAACAAAGTCATATAAATATTCCTGATTTAATTTAAAGAGGAGCTGTTAGGTATAAGGTCTCAGAGAAAAAAAACACATATATCAGTAGCTAAAGATTGGCTGTACTTACATTACATATGCATTTCACTGTCCACGTTTGGATTTCACATAATTTTTATATAGTATTTGCAGAGAATGATGCTCCTGACAGCTCATGGCAGGTTCCATGTTTGCCTGTCTTCTATGAAGCCAAATGTGTTGTCATGTCCTGCCTGCTTCCTGATGATTCGACTCAGAAAAAAGACAACACTACTGTGCAGTGAATATTAATTAGCCATGTGGCTAGGAACAATAGCGGACTCATGTAGTATACTCTGCCCGGAGATTTTTCAGCTGGACTGCGTTACAAGCTGTTGTAACATGAGCCTGTAACTTCTCACTAGCAGCAGAGGGGAGGACCCAAGGTGGGAAGAAGCAGCCCCAGAATGCTTTGCAGCCTCTTGGCCTCTTAAGAGCTTGGGAATAACAGCCTTGCTGTTCAGCACACATCAAAAGTGAGAGATTTTTAACTTCAGTATTGCCTTTTTGGCTTCCTTCTAAACTGTTTAACACAGGAGAATAGAGGTTTAAATTAGCTTTTGCAGCCTGACAGTTACTCTTTAAATCCATCAAAGCTAAGGAACTACACTCATAGTATCTTCCCCAGAAAAACTGAGAAGAAAACCACCCACAGTATGTAATATAAAAAAGTCACATTTTCATTCTCTGTAAATAAAGACATAACACATTGACACAAATGCATTTTAAACTGATATTCTTATAAAGCCATTTAGATTTACAGAATTAAACTTTCTAGTCCACTATACCTTTAAACCGAAACAGCCGTTTGTGGCGGTCACCACCTCTGACGAGAACAGAATCAACCACAAACCATCTTAACTGTCACAGAATGGCCCACCTGCATGCCATGTTGAAACACAGGAGTATTGTAACCAGTAAAACCTAGGAATAAATTGGTTATACTTCTGTTGTGCTCCTGAAGCCTCTCATTAACCATGCAGTGGATCCTCACAATGCACACAAAGTCACAAGGGAGCATAAGTCTATAATTTGCATGTGTTGTAACCAGATATTTTCAATAGAATATGGGTGAGAGGTGCAATTAATAACAACTCATGATGTCTGACCTTCCAACAAAATCACAAATTGATTACCCCAAAACATACTAGGTTCTTCAAACAGTTAGCCAAACTTTCTGTCTTGTAAGATAGGAATTATATAAGATTAGTTTATAAAAAAAAGTGTAAAAAGACCTTGGGGAAGTTGCTTTTCAGCTTCAGTGCTATTTCTTTCCACTTCTACTAAACTAAACTTGTGCTGTGAAGAATGTGATTTGAGCAACCTTAGTGGCAAATAAAGTAGCAGTAAAGCTTGAATTTCCTGACTTCTTAGAACTTAGATAAGTTGTCCCTGCTTTACCTTTTATAGTTACCTTGGTGGTCCCCAATTCATTTTGCTGCACATACTGTATAACTTTGTATTTCTGCAAGTTACAATATACACGTGTTTTCTGTCTTTTTAGGTCCTTTCTCGTCTGATCAATATGAAGCTGACTATGTTTATGAACTGCAGAGCAAAGCTTTCGGAAATGCCACTGAAAAGGTAGGAAAAGGGGCTATGTTGACTTGTAACATATATTTACATTATGGGAGTGATTTTACAAGGGAAGTGACCAGTGAAAAGCATTGGAGAGATGTAAAGCTGAATCCATACATTGGAGAGATAATTTCTCACTAGATCTAAAGCTATGTACACATAATAGACTTTTGTACCTAAAAACTCTCATTAGTTTCATCCAATTTTTAAAGAAATTTCAGCCAATTCCTGTTCTGTTTTCCTACATATCTGCTCATGGGTTGCTTCCTGCTTTTCCTAGCTTTTCCCCTCTCTATCAGAGAAAGCCAAGCAAGTATGATTGTTCAGAGATTTCTGGCACATTGTCACCTGAAACGATCACAGAAGATCAGGTTAAGTGAGACTAAAATCTAAAGTGTGCACTCAGCTTTAGACATGGAGGATGGATTGGGGTTTTCTTTGTCATTGTAAGGACTTTGTGTGAAATTCATGAAGTTCCCCTACCAGCGTTTATCTTCTCAATTTTTTATTTTTTCCCTCAGTTTCTACCGCCTTGTGCTTGAGCCAGAGCTAACCTTCCTAAGTAACAGCAGCCATTCTTCGGGTCCCTCTGCCAAGTTCTTGGATATGCCTGAGTCTCCTCTGCTAACACTAAACATGATCACTCCAGAAAGCTGGCTGTTTGAAGTTGTCCACAGTTCATGCGACCTTGATAATATCCATCTGCAAGATGTGAGTGACTACAATTCATGTATTAGCAATAATGATGTTTGGAGAATGGATTACTGTATATACTTGAGTATAAGTCTAGAAATTTAGGTCTGATTTTCTTCATAAAAGTATAGGGGTCGACTTACACACGAGTCACGGGCAACACTGAGCACACTGAGTAATGTGTGTACTAATCGTGACATTCCCATTTGCAGCAATTTACCCTATGGTAACTGATATTTTAAGGAAGAGAAATGTAAAACAAACACAAGTCTGAAAGTCCTGGCCACAACAATTAACAAAGAAAGAGGCAAGGGGGAAATATTGGGCTGCATAAAAGGAAGTGAATAATTGCAGCACTTCGGGGCCTGTAGGAGGTATTGGCTGCTCTTAATGGACAGAATGGGTTAATGGCTGCAATACTATATGCAGTTCAGTCATAAACCGCTCCTCATCCACAAGTGTAGCCATTAACTTTGCTGGGTAGACTTATAAAAAAATTCCAGCTTAAGAGGGTTGAATATTGGAGTTTACTTCTACACGATGTCGACCTGTATTTTTGAGTTTATACGGTAATTCCTCCAGTTTGTTTCCTATACCTACTGTTTTAGCATGATATGCAGTGAAACTTTGGTTTGCGAGCATCATTAATTCCAGAAACGTGCATTTATAAAAAGTTAACACAATGTACTGTACTGTATAAAGTCAAAATGTAATTAAGACTTGTACTATAAATAACATAATAATTGCTCTCTTTTGGCTCACACCAACCTTTTTTGTATGGCTTTAACAAGGAACTACAATTACAGTAGCTTTTGCCTACTTTTGAAGATTTCATAGAGATGTGACATTGTACAGTCCCTACACTCAGATTAAGTACAATTAAGCACAATTCTGCAGCGTAAAAGGGAGAAGAACCATCAGCTCAGTTGTGATGTTACGCTCATATACTTTTTTGCTTGTATGTCTAGACATTGCTTGCTTACCAACATTTAGACAAAATTTCAGAACATTTTTGCTTGTCTTGCAAAGCACCTTTAAAGCAAGTTGCTCTCAATCAAAGGTTTGTGTGTGTTTTTGGTTAATTAATCTTCAGTATGTCCTGTTGGAAAGTGTCGCCTTGTACTCTGTTTCTTGTAGCTTGCTTATGTTATAAAGACACAAACACTGGTCCACATGACAGCCCAGGGTCCCCAGGTCTCTCTCACTCGCTGGGGCCCCCAAACCACCATGCGACACCTAGAGGGAAGTGTGGGCAAGCCCTGGACCTATGTTATAAAGACTGGGCTCCCTAATAGAGTTCTAAGCTGGAACTGATATTACAGCCCGTTCGTAGCCAAGTGCTAGTGTATCATTCTTTCTGCTCAATTTTTACATAGGTAAAATAACCCTTGAAACCTACATTGAGAGAGATAACACCTCATGATGCTCATGGGATATGTATTATAGACAATTCAAGCACACATATACCACTGACTGTGTTTTTGCATGCTGAAAGTGTATTGATTAATTGCTGACCAGACATTGGATACATTTCTTGTGTTTCCAGATAGATGGAATTGTTACAGCACATTATGAATTAGAACATTTGTTACTGGAAGGTCACTGCTTTGATGTGACTACTGGACAACCACCAAGAGGACTCCAGTTCACCTTGGGCATGAAAAATGATCCTGTTATGGTTGACACCATTGTAATGGCAAATTTGGTAAGTAGTATTCAGTTTAACTTCTGTTTGTTGTCAATCACTTTGTTCTAAACTGAGTAGAAAAATAAACATTTGTGAAAAAAAGAATCAGTTTTAGAGGTTGTCACAGCACTCATTGGCCCACAGCTCATCAACATGGTCTGCGCCCCCTAGCTGTGTGAGTTTCCTGTCCTGTGTCCCTCTGTTTTTACATGCATCCTGCGAGGTGTTATACTAGAGGACACTACACCCCTAACATAAAGTGATCCTCCACTCAGGAAGTATATTTAAACCAGTGTCTGGCCTCAGCTCCTGGCATCTAGGATTGCCCTCTGCTGTCAATACTCACCAGGCTTGATACCTGCCTTTCTTGATATTAGCTACAAATCCGTTCTTAATATTGGCTACAAATCCCTACCAACTCTGTTGTTGCCAGCCTTGTCCTAAGCAGCCTTGACTTATCCTACATCTTGCCCATCTTTCTGTTCCAGTGGGGGTGAGCCTGGGTTCTGGGACCAGGGTGTCCTTTGTAGCAAAGAGTAGGGTTGCCCATTATGAGTAACTACATCCTTGTAGCCACTCGTAATCAAAATTTAAATTAGATTGGGCTGCCTGCTCCCGGGGGGGGGGGTGTTAACTTACCCATGTGCTCCATTTGGGTCCTGCATTGCATCCCACGTCACTCCCATGCTTCCTTCTTTAACCCGGGAGAAGAAAGCATGGGAGTGACGTGGAATGCAACGCTGGATGCAAATGGAGTGCATCCCCTCCCCACCTCATGGGCAGCCAAATCTAATTTAAATTTCAATTACGACTGGCTAGGAGGATGTAGCTTCTCATAATAAGCAACTCTAGCAAATAGTATGGTGCTCAATTTGAGTCCTATCCCATCATCCCTTGCAAGATTCTGTGGTGAAGACTGCTAGGCTCCTTGGACTCTGAGTGACCCTTCATCACATGTTAAATTAGAACCTGACAGGTATCTGTCTAAAAAAAGGGGACTTTTGAACTCGTCTCAAATTAGTCCTTTAGTGCATGTGAATGTTTTGAACATCTTCTAGGATTGACCAAAGAAGATTATATTTGATCATAATCCATCGTACTCAGTTTACATGAAAAATTGCAGATCTTGTTGGATAGGCAACAAAAGTACAATACAAGTGCAGGGATAATTCTTTTTAAATTTGGATTTAGTAGTAAGATACTGTAGAAAAGTTCTTAATATAAGGAACTGTTGGGCAGATTTGTCAAACCCAGTGCAAGGGAAACTGGATCACAACTGTTGCAAAAATGAAACAGATGTCCAAATCATGGATTCTGATTGTTTCAAGCAGCTGCTCCACTTCCACTTGCACTGATTCTGATAAATCTGTCCCACTGTCAGTGTAGAACCCACTAATTTCAGTTCAAAATAAGTGCATTAAATTCCTCCCAAAAAGAGAATTATAACTTGTGTGAAGAATGGCTTGTGTTGCTTCAGGATTCACCTAAGTGAGATTCCGATTAGCTGTGTGATAATACAACTGTTATTTTGCTATTTTCCTTATCCTTTTGTGAGCATGGATCCCCTAATGAAAACCCTTTCCTACCACCTAACCTTAACCTCACACTGTGATGTAAACCCCCTTGTGAAGTCTAACCTTAGAGCAGTGTCAAACTCAAATACAAAGTGGGCAAAAATTGTACACTGGGACCTAGTCATGGGCCAAAATTGTATATTGGGACCTAGTCGCTGGCCAACCTCAATGTCTACTGGCCACCTTCCTCCCTTATAAAGTTCTAGTGGTCCTCCCTCTCCTATACAGTCCCCTGGTGTCTAGAGACCCCCACCCTCCCCTATACAGTTCCCTAGTGTTTAGTGATTTCCTCCTACCTCCCCCATATGGTTTCCCTGGTGATCTAGGGCTTCACCTCCAGTATAGCTTCCCTGGCGGTCTAAACATAATGGGGAAACCACTTGAGGGCCAAATTTAATGCAGTTGAGGGCCAAATTTGGCCCGCTGGCCAGAGTTTGACATGTATGCCTTAGAGGGAACCTGAAGTGAGAGAAATGTGGAGGCTGCTAACTTCAGTCTCTAATATATCTAATATATATATCTAATATATCTAATGATAAGCAGTGCCATAAAATCTGATACTTGCCTAAGAGCAGCTTCCCACGTCCTCCCACAGGCCACCACTGCTGCCTGGGACCCTCTTGAATTTCACGGCCATGCTCGACTAGTGGCTTTGTTGTTTGCAAATTAGCTGCATATCATATTTATCTATTTCGCTATACATGAAAAGCCAGTGCCTATTTAATGACAAAGGTAAAACCTCCATCAATTATTTTTTGTTATATTTCCTGTTTCATTCTATGATCAGTTTGTATTGTGCAACTTTGTCACAGTCCTTTAGGAAACAAACAAGTGATATGTACATTTCTGTTCCTGAATGCAGTAATGACAAAAACAGTGCTGAGCAGTCCTCATATACAGAAATTCTGCTATGAAATAAGTATCATTTGTATAGGAAGGAAGATGTGAAGACGAAAGGGTTAGGGAATAGCGTAGGCAGTGGTGCTCAGCAGAGCTCGAATATTCGAGTAGCTCGAATATTCGAGCTCTTTTTCAGCTATTCGAGCTCGGTATTCGAGCTCCGAATAGCTGCAGCTATTCGAATGGGCTATTCGCGTACACTCGAATAGCCCATTCACTATTCGAGCTATTCGAGCAAACGGCGCTATTCGAGCTCGGTACCGAGCTCGAATAGCGTCATAGCCCAGATTGATGTCCTTAGAGCCAATCAGAGGGCTCCCAGGCCCTCTGACGGCAGCCAATCACAGAGGGGGACCCTGGCCAGCCCCTACCCTATAGCGGCCGCCATGTTACGTTTCTCCGTCCTTGCCTGAGACTTGCATAGAGAGAGAGTTGCTCCTTTGTGCTTTGGCTTAGCAAGAGCTTTATTGTGGTCATTTACCTAGCGTTTTTGCTCACATACACCTCCTATACACACCTATATTGTTGTTAGTTAGTTAGACATTGTATTTTAGTTAGTAGCTTTTGTGTTACATAGAGACAGGCCAGCTGCTGCAGGCTTACAGCTTTAGGCCTCAGGGCCTGCCTGTGTGGGCAGCTGTCCTCCTGTCCTCTGTTTATTTCTCTCTATTCTATACCAGTATTTCTGCTGTCCTTTACTACTGATTGTATTAGTATTGTAGTTATATACTGTAACTGTACTAGGACACTCACTGTCACTGTTCATAGGCTACTAGCTGCTCCTGCGTGTGTGCACTCACTGTCTGTGTACACACTACACACACTCTATTTCCAAGTTCTGATAACTGATTGATTATTGTAATTGAATATTGTAATTAGTTAGTTGTACTCACTGTTACTACTTACTGTACTAGGAGTCTCGGACACTCAGTCACTGTTCATAGGCTACTAGCTCCTGCGTGTGTGCACTCACTGTCTGTGTACACACTACACACACTCTATTTCCTTCTGATAACTGATTGATTATTGTAATTAGTTAGTTGTACTTACTGTTACTACTTACTGTACTAGGAGTCTAGGACACTCAGTCACTGTTCATAGGCTACTAGCTCCTGCGTGTGTGCACTCACTGTCTGTGTACACACTACACACACTCTATTTCCTTCTGATAACTGATTGATTATTGTAATTAGTTAGTTGTACTTACTGTTACTACTTACTGTACTAGGAGTCTAGGACACTCAGTCACTGTTCATAGGCTACTAGCTCCTGCGTGTGTGCACTCACTGTCTGTGTACACACTACACACACTCTATTTCCTTCTGATAACTGATTGATTATTGTAATTAGTTAGTTGTACTTACTGTTACTACTTACTGTACTAGGAGTCTAGGACACTCAGTCACTGTTCATAGGCTACTAGCTCCTGCGTGTGTGCACTCACTGTCTGTGTACACACTACACACACTCTATTTCCTTCTGATAACTGATTATTGTAATTAGTTAGTTGTACTTACTGTTACTACTTACTGTACTAGGAGTCTAGGACACTCAGTCACTGTTCATAGGCTACTAGCTCCTGCGTGTGTGCACTCACTGTCTGTGTACACACGTCACACACTCTATTTCCTTCTGATAACTGATTGATTATTGTAATTAGTTAGTTGTACTTACTGACTGTTACTACTTACTTACTTACTGTACTAGGGACACTCACTCAGTCACTGTTCATAGGCTAGCTCCTGCGCGTGTTTGCGCGTGCGTGCACTCACTGTCTGTAGTGTACACACACTAAATTTACTTGTGATTACTACTGATTATTGTAAGTTGTAACTGCTAGTTGTACTTCCTGACTGTTACTACTTACTTACTGTACTAGGGACACTCACTCAGTCACCTCACCCACCAACCCACTCCATTAAAGTACCCCACTTTTCACCCGCCCTTTTAAAAAACGTTTGTCTATACGCCCAAAACATCGAAGATGTCTGGAAGTGGCAGCCAGCGCGGTTTGGGCAAGGGGAAGGGCAGCAAGGGAATCAGGAGGAGAGGGAGCAGCATTGTGGCAAGCCGCGGGCGCGCCACCATGCACAGTTCCGCAGCAGCAGCAGCAGCGTCAGTGGCTAACATTCCTCCCATAGCCACTGGCCGTGGACGCCTTGGGCGCCGCCCAGCAGGAGCATCTGCAACTCACGCTGCAGAGACACAGCAGCAGCAGCGTGTAGCACCTGCTCCGATTTTCCTCCAGCCGGGTCGGAAACGTCCCATTGAGGAAAAGCATGCAGACACTGTGGTGCAACTCATGACGGAGGATGAGCAGCCCGCCATCAGTTCTGCATCTGAGGCCTCCACCCTCACCACCACCACCACCACCCCTGTTCGCAGCAGCCGCCCAGCAGGGTCTGGGGAGGAGGCCAGTTCACCGTCACTCGCCGACCTGTCATTCAGCAGTCTTTTGACCCCAGGCATCATGAGTAAATTGTCTGCTGTTGTTGGCGATCTTGAGGAGGAGATGCTGATGGGCACTTTGGGGGATGAGGGATTGGACAGCAAGACTGTGGCGACAGTCAAGCAGCCCATCCATGCATCAGTAGAGGAGTTTGGGGGGTCCTCATCCCAGCAGGACATGTTTCAGGAGGGGGAGGATGTTGATGACCCGGTGACAGACAGAGACTGGGTGCCACCACCTCCAGGGGATGTCGTCCTCAGCAGCTCTGAGGAGGAGGAGGAGGATGCTCTTGTGGGCCTTGCAAGGAGGCGCATCATTGCAAGCATTGGCAGCAGCAGTAGGCAGGTCCCACAGCCTGCTGGTGTCTCAGGCTCAGCAGCAGCAGCAGCAGCATCTGCCAGTACCACCACCAGCCGCCCCCCAAGCCCCCCCCAAACCACCACAGGGAGACAGGCAGCAGCGCTTCCATGCCGTAGGGGGATGTTTCTGTCACCAATCTGGCGCTTTTTCACCATGCCCACAGTGTACAGCAAGTACGCCACTTGCAACCACTGTCAGCGGAAGTTGAGCAGAGGTGCAGACCCCTTAAAGTTCTGCACCAGCTCGCTCATCAACCACCTCGCTGCGAAACATTTCCACCAGCATCAGGAGTTCCAGAGGCTGAAGGCATCTGGTGCTGGCACCACACCCATCACTGCACAGCCTTCAGCAGCAGCAGCAACAGCAGCCACCCGCCCTCCTGCTCCTCCAGCAGCACCAGCAGGAGTGCGGAAACGCACTGCTCCTCCCCCCTCTGCAACTCCTGCCGCCGACACTGAGGCCTGTTCTGGCAGCCAGTCCTCAGTGGCCTCCTCCGCTGTGTCTGCTGATTCCCGTGCCAGCAAAAGGCCACGCCAGAGCCTTTTGAGCGAGTCCTTCCAGGGGGTGGTTAGGGCTCTGCCTCCCAGCAGCCGTCGCGTGCGGCAGCTGAACGGCTTGCTGGCACGGGCCATGTGCTCCCAACTCCTGCCGTACACGCTCGTGCAGGAGGGGAGCGACATTCGTGCGCTGCTTGCTTGCGCAGCCCCAGACTGGCAGCTCCCCAGCAGACACTTTTTCTCCCGCAAGGCCATTCCTGCACTGCACCGCTTTGTGATGGCCAATGTGGAGCGAGGGCTGGAGCACGCGGTTGGTGAAAGGGTCCACGTCACCATGGACTCCTGGAGCAGCCGCTTCGGGACAGGCCGCTACCTGTCCTTCACTGTCCACTGGGTCAGCTTGGTGGAAGGGGGTGAGGATGGGAGAGCAGCAGCGGGCACAGCAGCAGCAGCAACACAGTGGGTGGTGCCACCCCGCAGGGTCAGGGGAACTGCAGCAGGTTCCTCCGATCCTCTGCCATCCTCCGGCACACCTGGCCAAACCCCCCGCCTCAGCAGCAGCGTGAAGGCCCGCCACTGCCAAGCGCTGCTGCACTTGGTCAGCCTTGGGAAGACCAAGCTGACGGCAACCCATGTGTTGGCCAAACTCCAGGAGCAGGAGAGGATTTGGCTGACCCCCAGAGGCCTCAGAGTCGGAGAGGTGGTGGCCGACAATGGGGCCAATCTGGTTGCCGCAATAGACAGGGGAAACCTGACCCACATCCCCTGTCTTGCCCACGTGCTGAACCTGGTGGTGCAGAAGTTCTTGCGCACCTACCAGGGTATGGGCGAACCGCTGGAAACGGCAAGGAACGTTGTGCGTCACTTCCGGCGCTCGGCTGCAGCCTGTGCGAGCCTGGAAGACGTGCAAAAGGAGCTGGATCTGCCACGCCATCGGCTGATCCTTGACGTTCCGACTCGCTGGAACTCCACCCTGGCGATGTTGGAGCGTCTGGTTGAACAGAACCGCGCTGTCAAACAGTACCTTGCCCTGGCCACTGTTTCCGCCGCTCAGAGAAGGGACAAGACCAGCAACATCCCGTCCATCGTCCCCGATGATGACTGGAGGCACATGCAGCAGGTGTGCTTAGTGCTGGCTCCCTTTCTGCAGGCCACTAACATGGTGAGCAGGGACCATGCTATGGTCTGCGAGTGGGTGCCCCTGGTTTGTCTGCTGAACAGGGCCCTCGATGCTTTGCTGGAACAGGGAGCGGCAGCCTTGGACCAGCAGGAGCGGCAAGCAGCTGCACAGTCCACCTCTGAGGGGGAGGAGGAGGAGGACTTGGTGGAGGTCCCTGACCTTGCTGCTGATGAGGGGGAGCAGCACAGTGCAGCTGAGTTGGTGCGGGGGTGGAGAGAGGATGAGGCTGACGAGGCAGAGGAGGAGGATGAGGACAGCAGCACTGCCGTCGATGTGCCAGCAGACGTGGCCCGCCTCTTCCCAATGGCAGCGCACATGCTGACGTGCCTGCGCAGAGACCCCAGGGTGATCCAGATGAAGCAGAGGGAGGACATCTGGATCAGCATGATGTTGGACCCACGCCTCAAGGGGAAGTTGAGCCAGTTCCTGCCGCCTGCAGGAGGAGACCCAGCGCAACAAATAAGGAGCTTGCAGCAGGCCCTTGTTGAGCGCTTGGAGGAAGCCTTCCCCCAGCCTTCCACCCCCACTGTCCAGCAGCCAGCACAGAGGCAGCAGCAGGTGCCTGCATCCAGCAGCAAGCGCCCCACAGACCTGCTGTCTCTCAGCCACGAGCTCTACAGGACTGTAGAGGCTCCGGCAGCAGTGACTAGAGAGGAGGTGCATGCAGCAGCATCCTCCACCGGTCACAGCCAGCGCCTGACCCGCATGGTGGCTGACTACATGGGGTTCTACAGCGGGCTTGACAGCGATGCCCCTGTTGATCCCATGGAGTATTGGGTCAAGCGCCTGGAGATCTGGAGCGAGCTGGCGCAGTACGCCCTGGAAGTGCTGTCCTGCCCCCCTTCCAGCGTGCTGTCCGAGCGCTGCTTCAGTGCAGCTGGTGGTGTGGTCACCGAGAAACGCTCACGTCTGTCTCACAAGTCTGTGGACAGACTGACGTTTCTCAAGATGAACCAGGCGTGGGTGGAAGGCGAGTTCCTGGCCCCTGTTGTCGGCGAGAGGGGGACATGAACTGGCTAAGAACCATCGTTAATGTGCCTTACCACCCTTTACCACCTCCTGGCTCCTGCTCACTAAGCCAGCCTGGTTCACTTTGACTATTACGTCGCCTGCAGCCACACATTTTACACCTACAGTGGGCTGCTGTGTACTGCCCTTCTGCTGTCTGTCTGTGTTTCCCACTGCCAGGGTACACAGATTTACCTTCTGCTGCCACTCTGCCACCAGCTATTACGTCAAACAATAGCTATATATCTGTGTAATTTGTTTTACAAACAAAACCAAAAAACCATTAAAAAAAAAAAAAGGTTTAATTTTTCTGAGGTGCCCGGGTTGAAAACTGTGTTGTCCCAGTTGTGTATTGGACACGATGTGGGCTGCACGACCGCTGTCTGGGACCTCCTGTTGTGTTCATGTACGGCCTGGTATCACCGCTAGGTACCAGGGCTATTATGTCACGCTGCCTGCCTGCTGCCACACTCACACTACTCCTCCATTCCTCCTGCTGCTGCTGTCTGTCTGTGTTTCCCAACGCCAGGGTACACAGATTTACCTTCTGCTGCCACTCTGCCACCAGCTATTACGTCAAACAATAGCTGCTCACATTACTCCTCCATTCCTCCTGCTGCTGCTGCTGCTGTCTGTCTGTCTGTGTTTCCCAACGCCAGGGTACACAGATTTACCTTCTGCTGCCACTCTGCCACCAGCTATTACGTCAAAAAATAGCTATATCTGTGTAATTGGTTGTAAAACCAAAACTACAAAACCATAAAAAAAAAAAAAGGTTTAATTTTTCTGAGGTGCCCGGGTTGAAAACTGTGTTGTCCCAGTTGTGTATTGGACACAATGTGGGCTGCACGACCGCTGTCTGGGACCTCCTGCCTGCTGTGTTTATTTACAGCCCTGGTATCACCGCTAGGTACCAGGGCTATTATGTCACGCTGCCTGCCTCATTGACTGCCTGCTGCCACACACTCATCCTCCTCCTCCTGCTGCTGAATTTACCTCCTGCTGTCTGTGTGTTTCCACTGCCAGGGAGCACATATAATGGCGCTTCCAACATGCGTGCGCCACCAGCTATTTGTTACGCTCAAAAATAGCTGCATTTCTTTAAAAAAAAAATTTGAAAAGAGAAATAAGTGAAGAAGAAGAAGATGAAGAAGATGAAGAAGATGAAGAAGATGAAGAAGATGAAGAAGATGAAGAAGATGAAGAAGATGAAGAAGATGAAGAAGATGAAGAAGGAGAAGAAGATGAAGATGAAGAAGAAGAAGATGAAGATGAAGAAGATGAAGAAGATGATGAAGAAGATGAAGAAGATGATGAAGAAGATGAAGAAGATGAAGAAGAAGATGAAGAAGATGAAGATGAAGAAGATGAAGAAGATGAAGAAGAAGAAGATGAAGAAGAAGAAGATGAAGAAGAAGATGAAGATGATGAAGAAGAAGAAGATGAAGAAGATGAAGAAGATGAAGATGATGAAGATGATGAAGAAGATGAAGAAGAAGAAGATGAAGATGATGAAGAAGAAGAAGATGAAGAAGAAGATGAAGAAGTTGAAGATGAAGTAGATGTAGTAGAAGAAGATGAAGAAGATGAAGAAGAAGATGAAGAAGAAGATGAAGAAGAAGATGAAGAAGATGAAGAAGATGAAGAAAAAGAAGATGAAGAAGAAGAAGATGATGATGAAGAAGAAGAAGAAGAAGAAGACAATATAAAAGAAGAAGATGATATAGAAGAAGATATAGAAGAAGAAGATATAGAAGAAGAAGATATAGAAGAAGAAGAAGAAGAAGATATAGAAGATAAAGAAGAAGAAGAAGAAGTATATACAGTACTGAACAAATTTCTGGACACAACTTCTCTTTTCAACTTTTTTTTTTTAAAGGAACATCCCCACATAATCACTTGCTGTTGTTACTTGGAAAAAAAGAGGTTTCTTGCATCATTCACCCTCAAAACAAGTGTTGGAAGCTATTTAAGGCCATTTCGAATAGTCAGCTCAAATAATGAGCTCGAATACCGACTCGAATAGTGAGCTCGAATTCTGAGGTCGAATCGAATAGTAAAAATTATTCGACTCGAATATTCGACTGATCTCGAATAATTTACTATTCGAATTCGACCTAACTCGAATTTTGAAAAGGGGTATTTGAGCACCACTAAGCGTAGGTGTCTATAGTGAACATGTCATTGTTAAACAGGAGTACTTGTAAACAGTGCTCAGCCAGGGTGTCCTTAGATCATTGGCGGCAAGATCAGTAACGTATTATAACTGCAATACTGATTCCGGAGCAATGTGGTGCTAATTTAGCACATCAACACTAATGCTACCTTGTGCAGAGTGGGCATTTAAACAAATTTGCTGATGCTAATAATATAATATATGGTTTAATGCAAATGTTTTCTAATCTTGCTTTGCAGAAATATATTATGTATACAATTCAAAAGAGTCGATCGTTATTTTATTTAAGAAAAAAAAATACTAGCATCTAAAATTGCAGCCGGTGTAATTGTTTCTCAAAGTTCAGCTCTGCCAGTTTTTTGCTCTATTTATATATTGCTTTTCTTTACTTCTGTGAAATACTATTGTAAGCACTTACTCAGCAGGCAGACTAGAATAGCAAATATGACCTCATGGAAAAAACGTTGCGCTGTTTTTCCTCTGTGATGGATGGCAGAAGCACAGGCTTCATTTGTGCTTTTCACCTTTTATGCTAAATCCTAAAGTAAATCTCTTTTTATTTGTGTTTGACACAAATAAAAGGAGATTTTTGAGTTTTCCTTGTATTCAATTAAATGTATTTGTGGGAGAACATACTTTATTTCTGAGGCTTAAAACAGAAATGAAAGCTTTGAGATGGTGAAATTATGATTAACCACTTCGCCCCACAGGCTGTTTTACCCTTTACCAAGAACCATTGTCACCTTTCAATGCTCCTCACATTTATTTGGCCATAACTTTATCACTGCTTATCACACCTAAATGATCTGTATCTTTTTTAATTTTGTAGGCTTTTTGTGGGTGATACTTGTTTTCAGTAATTACTTTATTTTCTATGCTATGCATTATAAAGGGATAAAGGACAAATAAAAAATACACAATTTCTCCAATTCCAGTTTTAGAAATAAACAATGCTACAGTAGATACAACCCACAAATTGTTTTTGCCCATTTTCTTTTGGCTATCAAAACATTTAAATTATGTTACTAGCACAATGTATGGCGACAATATTTTTTGTATCCTATCAATAATTACAAGCCCATATTTGCAAAAATAACAATAATATACCCTCATGTCATACATATTTAACTGTTTTTTTTTTTTAAATGCTGCCATATTTTATTTTTTTTTACAGATGTTTTATTTTGGTAACTATGGGGGAGGGGCAGAAGAGTTTAATAACTATAGGGGATGTATTTTGTAAAGTATTTGTATTTTACTTTTTGTCCACCAGTTGTCACTACACACTTTATCCTGCGTTCACAGGAAGTGTTCGGTAATTGCTTTACTTTACTTTCTACTTTATTTTATTAAATGCACATGGCTTCTGGCTGAAGCGATGATTATTCGTTCACCAGCACCTTGATTGACTTTGGGAACATGTTAGCATTTACCAGTCACTGCAGAGTAAGGTGACCTGTGATTGAGCATTGGGAACACTGATTGACAGGATGCAACTGTATGTCCTGTTTGCTGGAATGAGCTGTAAACTGGACGCGTAATTACATCCAGTTTGAGGCGACTAGTTAAAGAACAGCTATCAAAGAAACTGTAATTTTGTAAACCCCACATACCTATAGAGCTTTTAGCCAGCAACAATAGAAAGCTTTTCAGAGTTCTCTCAATACAGCCTGTGTGAAAAAATAGCTTTGTTTATCAACTTGTGTCGGCATAGAAGCTTGATCTGTGCCATGTGGGAAGGTTACACCTCTCTGTCACTATTCACAGAGGAATGATTTACTGTTTGATTCTGCCCTGCTCACATACACACTATTTTATCACAGATCATATGTGAACAGGTGAGAGATTATTTAGCTACAGATCAAGGATCCTAAGAGAAAGACCTGTATTTTCATGTTTGCCCTCCCCCATTCACAATGAGCAGTTCCTGGCTGTAACACCTGTTTATTTTAGACTGCGTGAGCAGAGAGAAACAGGAACGCACAGAGCTGCAGCCGATGAGTTATTTACACAATATTTTAAGCTATATTTCTGCTTTATATCATTCTAAACGCATTTTACTCACATAACTGCCAGTGAGCACTGTCTCTTTATGGTGGATGTGCTAGATACAGTCCTCCATAGTAATGCCTACATTGAAAACTGTTATCTGTGATTTTTTTTCTTCACACAAATGAAAAGATGGGGAAAAAAAGCCTTTGTATTGCTAATTGCTTACTGGAAATATATGTGGCATTTAGAATTTTAGTTCATTTTGATAGTTGTCCTTCAAGGCCAAAAACATGACCCAGCTAAACTGAGGCTATGATAAAAAAAATACATACGGTAATCTACTTCTGTGCTGCGAAAACTTCATGTCAACGCAGGGAGTTGTTCCAGAGATGCTGGTTGCAGAAATTTAAACAGTCATGGTGAATGTGACCATACATATCTTTTGGTTACCACAAATCAACATTCCTGGATTCTCCTTTTCTAGGTCTTGTTTATATGTGTACAAAACTCTGGGTTAAGACATTTGCTGACTTTCTGAGTAAGGGTAGAATAATTCCAAAGAGAGTCTTACACTGGATTGTACTTAAGACACCTGGACTGAGGCAAAGCTACCTAAGATGAGCGCAGAGGTATTTTCATGCTGGATCCATATACCTCTGTGCATGGCCCATTCCTTTCAATTTAATGCTTATTGGAGAATTTATAAATGTTTTGTATAGGGTTTCCCTGACAAGCAGCATTGCCAGTTATTAGGTGACATCCACTTCAGCCATCACTTGGAATATAGTGATGTCCAGGAAATACATTGGCTTCAATTCACTAAGCTTAATTGAACACTTTATCGAACATTTGATAATTTACCTCATGGGTAAAATCTAATTTTGAATTCACTAAGGTGTTATAGATTTATCGAATGTTTTATCGAAAAAAATGTTCAATAAATCTATAACACCTTCGTGAATTCAAAATTAGATTTTACTCATGAGGTAAATTATCAAACGTTCGATAAAGTATTTGATAAAGCTTAATGAATTCAGGCCATTGTGATTTCACAATATGCCATTGCTTTTGTGGTTGTTTAACTGAAGGGGTCCATGGTTAGGATTTTTTTATATGAGGAGTAAACCCTGCATGTTGCAACATTAGTGAATAAAGCTGTGTATACTAGTTATGACTAAATGTTTATCAAAGGATCTGTTGTGATAATGCCCATAATATCATGGTTAAAGTATACCTATTGTAAATAGAAAGTTACAATATAATAAAACAGTACAGAAATACAATCGTCTGTGAAAACTTTTTCACATTACTTTGGAGAAGTGGCAGTTAGGATAACCATATGGGTATTAAGGGATTAGGAGGTGGATTTTTACTTATTTGTTGTTCCAGGCTGTAATTCCATTTTAAAGGATACCAGAGCCAAAAAGGTTTGGAGAAATGGGGGAAGCAGGCATGTATGGGGAGCTATATATAAAATATATACCACGGGCTATAATACGTATTGGTTTATTCAAAAAATTGATGTGAAGTCTGTCATAAAAATCATAAAATCATAAAACACATAAAAACATATAAAAAATCAATGCAATCACACATTCAATCTCACCATACACTCCTGTTGTAGAAGGGCCCTCCTACCAACTAACACTATTCCTCTAATTATAAGCACCCTCTTTAATATATATAGGCTTAGTTCCACAAGCTTCTGTCATAACCTCAGCGGGACAGATAGGTTATGTCTCTAGAGATTTCTCTTGTACTTTTCCTTGTTTAGTTATTGTTAGTGTCATGCAGTATGTATTTGACTGTAGTCTGCTTGCACTATATCATACAGTTACACTCACGATTCCGATGTGTCCGGTATCAGCGTGTTTGTTCAAAATAGTCTCTGCTCCTCTCCACGTCTCCAGTTCCCAGAAGTCCCAGAAGTCCGTTCGCCACACTTCCGCAAGCCGATCTCAGCAGCGCTCGCTTCAGGTGACATCACCACTCTCGGCCACTGGAACTTCACACACGGGAGGCTGATGCGCGCTCCTACAGCTCGCCCCTTGTTCCGGACCTTTATATTTTATATATAATTTATACTATATGCATTAAGGGTTAAAGGGATCCCCTTTATACCGCGCAGCTTGTTGGAGGAGATCACCCAGCGCTAGGTGTATATTATATAAAATGTATGGGGAGCTATCCTGATGGCCACCGCTCCCCCCGTTCTCCTCTGTTCCCCTCCTTACATACCTAAAGCCCCTCTGGCAGCCTCTTCCGGGTCACCAGAGTCAGCCATCAGTACTCAGGTGCTACCCAGGTTGCACGCGACCATGGCTAAGAGCTTTCTGCGCATGTGCATAACGTAATTGTGATGTCATGCACAGAGCGCTCCCGGCTCTGGTATCCTTTAAAGAGGTAAAACTAATTTTAGAAAAGCAGAGTTGAAGAGAAAAATGCCTCTGCTGCCACTAGTGCTTTTTATTTGTGCTGCGTAAGATTATGCCATACTTCAAGATATCAATACAAAATAAAATGAATTCTGCTCTACATTTTAAGAAATGTAAGTAATACTTTGGAATTCATGTCGTTCAAGCAGATTTTCACTTGTTAGAAATCTAAAATGAAACTCCATTTCAACCCAATAGGGATATTTCCAGTTGAAGGCCAATCCAGGGGCGTGGACCTTAAGACTTCGGAAAGGAAGGTCGGACGATATCTATCATATAGTCTCGTAAGTACTAAAGTGAAATTTGATTTTTCCTGTGTGTGCGCATGGTGGAGACACGGATGAATAAATCCTACTGCAACTGAGAAGAACCATTCTCTTTCCTTATACGAAGTGATCGTTTTTGCATGAGGCGGTTTTACACTGAGGATTAATAGAACTATTGAGGTAATTTACTAAATGTGTGTAAATTTATGAAATTCAGTAATATGCAAAGATTTTTTTGTAATTCAGAACAAAAATCAAACACAGAAGGCTTGCTAAAGTGCCCCTGTTATGACTGTATTTTAAATTGCTATGTTTTGTTGTCATTGAATAGAATTGTTTGGTTGAAAGTATTAAAGCAATAGATTTTTTGTTTTTTGTCTAACTTAATTCATGCACCCAACTTAAGAGAAGTATCCAAATCTGAAGTACCTAGTATAGGGATGTATGTATGCGCTTTGAGTCCTATGGGAGAAAAGCGCTTTACAAATGTTATTGTATTGTATGTATGTGTCTGTAAGAGTGTGTACGCTCAGTAGTTAGACCAGTGGCAAGAAGCAGCATGGATGAATGAGCTGAGAAAGCTAGATTGCAAATAATTTCCCATCAGTCAGTGGAGTAGACAAACATTAGGCAAACATAAGTATGGCATTATCCCATGTAAGCTAAGCTTGTTCTAAGGCTGTCTGACCTTAAAGAACTCCAGTGAAAATAATGTAATGAAAAGTGCATCATTTTTACAATAATTATGTATAAATGATTTAGTCATTTATAGTGAGCAAGTTACCGGGGCTGATTGCGGCTGAACGGAAGACCGCGGGAGGACGGCGTGGGACTCAGACAAGCTTATGGGGCTGGAGAAAGCCCGGGTAAGTATCAAATCTTTACAGTTTAACGTCTCTGGTACACTTTAAGATCACCAGACAGCTAGCGATTTTGCGTCCGATTAACCATCCATTCAATAAATATCAAATCAGATGAAAATAGGTGCCACAACGAGCATACCCGATTGGCGATTTGACCACTTTCAGGCCAAAATCGGTCAAATGAATCAATAAAGCAAGCTGGAAAATCTCAAGCCGATGTGGTTGATCGGGTGCATGGCCGTAACAGCTTACGTTATTGTGACCAGTGAACACAACAGAACCCCCAGCTGCTGCCCCCACCCCTCCCCCCCATGTTACTGTCACTTGTCTGATTGACGAGTGTCCAGCTGATTCTCCTTCTGTATTCTTGTCTCACGTGACTTCCACATATGGCACGTGGAGTGTGATGTCATTTGGGGGAGCAACAACTGCAAGGCAGCAGATGCGGCGTCAAGAGGCAGATTCACGAAATATTTCATGCTAATCGATCGGGAATCGGCCTGCGGTGTATGGGCATCTAACAGACCTTTATCTGATCAGATTCCATCAGAGACAGATTTGTCTCTTGGTTGATCTTGCCTATACATTGATATATGGGCACCTCTTAGACAATAAGGTTGTGTTCTCACTTGAGCGGAGAACAGACTTTTTTTTTGTCCGTTCTCCGCTCATCGCTAAACTCATCGCTAAACTGACACTGAACAGCTCTTATTTTATAAATGGGAGCGGTTCACACTTGTCAGCCTGCAATGGATCCGTGGGATCTGTTGCGGTAAGCGGACCACACTTCTGTGCAGTCTGTGATAATCCCAGCAAGGCGGATGTGTACCCCCATATAGCCCATGGTGGTAATGCATCTGCCCTGGGCTACGTGTGGCACTGCCGCTCTTTTCCAGTACACAGCCTGATGGCCAGCAGAAGCATGGGGATCTCAGCAACAGGGAGAATACTCATTGGTTCATGGTGGACCAGTGAAAATTCTCCCTGTTGCTAGGGAGAATTGGTCTAACGCAGCCTGTTGAGAGCCACATGCTTCTGCTTGCATTCCGGCTGAGTACTGGGATGAGCATTGGGAAGTGGTGATTGCTTTAGACGGACATCCGCGATGCGGAGGGTGTAGAGTAGATGCAAAATGGATGTGCCTGGTTTGCATCAGCTCAAGTGGAACTGAGCCTAAATGGTAAAAAGATCATTAGGAGGGACATTGACAAGAAAAAAAAAGAAACCTGATGCCGTTTCTTATCTATCCAAATCCACAAAAAACTTTAGCTTTAATGACACCTTAGTGATACTTCCATAGAAGTTTGGCAGGCAGTCAGTCTGTACTCGTAATCTATGGTCTTTTAATTAACAGTAATCTCACCTTTGTGCTGTCACTAAATGCCTCTCATCATAAACTGACTTGATTAAATTACTCCTTTCCTGCAAGTCCTCACATTAAAATTGCTTTTCTTTAAAACCTAAATGTTCTCACAGGACTGTATATTAAAATGTAAACCCTTTAATCACTACATGCTGTGTTTCATATTAAAATGACCCTTCATTTTGTTAACATTAATTATGAATACTTTACAGCGTGTGCAGATTTCAGCAGATCACTCCACTGAAGGATATTGTTGAATTTAGAATGTGTTTGATATGATAGTCTTCCATCCTTTTCACCTGTATTTTAAATATATCCCTTTCATTTTCCTGTGATTTTTCTTATTCATGCATAATATTTGAACTATGTTCAGGTATATGCAGCATGTACTGTATTACCTAAAGCAGCATTTTTGGCCTTTCACACTATGGGCTTGATGCATTAACTTGCAGCGATATTGCCGTGCACAGACATTGCACGGAAATATTACCATCACTTCTGAAATCGTGTACCGCGAGTTACGCCATTAGCTCGACCCGCGATACTTGAGTAGAGAGACTGTTGCTACGGTAACGAGCGTTATTAAAGGTAACGCTTGTTAGTAACATGCATTACTGTAGCAACGGACGCGCTACTTCAGTACCCCAGGTTGAGTTTATAACGTAGCTCGCGGTACAAGCTGCTGGAAGTAACTGTAATATTGTGCGCTGTCTGTGCATGGCGATATTACTGCGCTTTTGTGCATCAACCCCAATATGAGTTACATTGCACAATAAAATAACATCACACACAAATGCACTGCCCATAAAACTCAATGGGCATGTTCCCATCTCTCATAATGGGTTGCATTACCATAACACACATCTTGCAGCACATTTCTGGATAATGCTTCCATACCAAAGGAAAATGGATGGCTTTTTTTATAATGTAAATTGCAGGAAAAGTAAGCTAAACGCTAAACCTTAACCCACGTTAATTCCCTTGTATAGAGAGTGGGACCAGAATACCTTGATGCCTGTTTATGGGTATAAGCATTCATCAAATTCCAGAAGATCCGGAATCCAGCTGGATTTCAGTGCAAAAGCTTTTTCCTCACATACCACAGTAAACAAACAAGTGCTAATGAACAATAAGTAAGTGCACTTATATGTACATCACAAGCATAGAAAAAACACACCCATGATGGGAAACAACCTTAGATTAGCAAGGAACAATATGGCTACAAATTTAAAGAGACATCACTATCACAAAAAATGTAAAGGGGAAATACCTTATAAATAGCGTGCAGTCAATTCATGTATTCTACACCCCCTCTCTTCGTAATAGGTTATCAATTTGGCCACCTGCTTTGTATATTTTTCATCAGAAGAAGTGATGCACTTGGCCCTTATGAACTGGCCTCTTGGTAGACCCTGATTAGGGAGGTTATAGGGTAGATGAATTGACTGAAATAATGCATCCGTTTAACAAACATGTACAGTATGTGGTATGCAATTCAGAGAATGTGAGCGAAGCCTAGGCCATGCGTTGCTCATTTTCTCTAAAAGCAACAGATGTTGCTAGACTGCAGGCTAGTGATGCATCTGTACTGCATCGGGCCCAGATCTCTTCCCCAAGGATTAAGCCCAATCCCTGCCAGATGACCGTTCTCCACTTGCGCCCGTGTATTATTATTATTATTTAGTATTTATATAGCGCCGACATATTACGCAGCGCTGTACAGTGTATATATATATATCTTGTCACTAACTGTCCCTCAAAGGAGCTCACAATCTAATCCCTACCATTGCCATATGTCTATATTATGTAGTGTAAGTACTGTAGTCTAGGGCCAATTTTAGGGGGAGCCAATTAACTTATCTGTATGTTTTTGGAATGTGGGAGGAAACCGGAGTGCCCGGAGGAAACCCACGCAGACACGGAGAGAACATACAAACTCTTTGCAGATAGTGCCCTGGCTGGGATTCGAACCAGGGACCCAGCGCTGCAAGGCAAGAGCGCTAACCACTACGCCACCATGCTGCCCGTGTATGAGGCCTTACAGTTGGATATGACAAAGAGTGTAGACAAAAGTTTGTAATAACTGTTTCTGTGCTATTGTCTGATATGCCTTACTACAGTGTTGCTTCTACCTTATAAACATACAGTTGCTTTACAAATCGACTAGTGAGAATATGCTCTGGAGCATGGTTGTATTTGAAATAACAAAGAAGCGTTTTATACATTACGTTTCAGTTTATCTAAATATTAGCGTTGTGTCACCTCTGAGTAGAAATTGTCTAGCTTTGTTAGTAATCTTTCAAAGATCAGTGTGGATTTTGCATTGTAGATTCTGCAATGGCACCTTGAAAGGAAAAGAGTCTGCAAGTGTGTCTGGAACATATACTAAAGTCAGTAATGGAATTGTTTTGCACAATTATTTTCGGCATGTAAACTGCTTTTCTAAAGGCCTTAGCAAGGCTGCCTCCTAGGATTAGTTAGGTGGCAGTTGTAGTTAAAGTGCACTTTCATGTTTGTGAGTCCCCAGAAGATAAAGGTATTTGAATGATGTAAAGTAAAAATAGAATATTTGATCAGTTATGCAGCAAACTCCTCTTTAGTCTTTTTAGTGACTCCACTTAAAACAGCCATGTACTGGGAGACATATAGAGGCTTTCACTGATGATCTCCTGTATAAAGAATTATCTACTGTAATCATGCCTGGAGCAAGCATGCAGCCCATAACGTTAGAATCTCTGATCTGCATACCTGCTGTAAATCAAGAAATCAGTGACGGAAAGGCATAACATGAAAGGCAGGCAAAGTAGCGTGTTTTAGAAAGAAGTCCATAATTGCTGCTTCATTATTTTAGTTTTCTTTTCTTTTATTGCGAACATCCTTGCCTGCTTTATGCATAATCACAGAATGGCATAATGTTTACATAGACAGCAGTCAGTTATACATGTCTCTGGAGATTAATCAGCGTTGGTATAAACAGTAAAATCTTTAGCATCCAAATGCTTTGTGATGCTTTATTGTACTTGTGCCTTACTGCGCCATTTTGTCATTTTCATGCATATGTATTTGACCTCTATTTGATCATGCACTAGCCAGTAAAAAATCATTAAAGGATATTGTGGCAGCAGTCATTTTGCAGTAGGGTGTAATCAACATATCAAATGGGGAAACCAAAAAATTATGACTATATTGACTCAAACTTTTTAATATCATAATGTTGCTTTCAAGTTTTTTTTTTTTTTTTTACTTTCATTGTGTTTTCAGCTAAGCTATGGACTGAATAGGGAGGATTCCTTTTTGTCTGTTTCAATACAATAGATAGCTGGAGGGGTTCCATTCATTATTATTGCAGCGCTTGTCCCCGAGCGGACCAGATGCACAACAGAGAGTAATGTGAAGGTCACAGCAGATATACGACAAACACTGCTATTGGCACAGACAGCGTATCTTCCCAGGATATGCTGCGAAGCTCTGTTGTGCATCAGGGGCTAGTGTGAACCTAGCCTTACAGTAATTAACCGCACAATTGTGCACGAGGGGATAGTATGAACCTAGCTTTACAGGAAATAACCCCACAATTTTGCACCAGGGAATAGTATGAACCTAGCTTTACAGGAAATAACTCCACAATTGTGCCTCAGGGGCTAGTGTGAACCTAGCCTTACAGTAAATAACCCCACTATTGTGCATCAGGGGCTAGTATAAACCTAGTCTTACAGGAAAAAAAACCCTAGTGCCTACAGAAATCCCTGTTCTTGGACCGTGATGATCCAGAATAGGATAAGAAGGACCTGGGTCTGAATGATCAGTTAATTAGGTGAATACCCGCAAACCAAAAAATGTCAGCTGTTGAAAAACTGAAATAAATGAAAAGATGACAATAGTGCTATTGCTGTTACTGCAATGTAAATATGCTAAATTATAGGCATTATTAATGATGCTCAGGTCGATAACTGCAAGTTCAAGATGAGGGAATGGAGGCAGGTGTGATCCAACTCTCTATGTAGGTTTGGGGCTGTACATACAGTGCTGCCCATAATTATTGATACACCTGGCAAATTTAACCAGAATTTCATTTTTTGATGGGAAATAACATGTATCTCCCAAAAGATAAGACAATGTTCAAGAGGCATTATTGTGGGAAATAAGTCATCTTTTATTTACATTTGAGCAAAAAGTGTACAGTCCAAAATTATTCATACCCTTCACAAACTGACAGTCTGTGGGAAAATCCAAAGTTCTGTACCATTCCAAATAGTCCAAGCTGTTCTAAAGCATCGTAATCATTCTGATTGATTGTAAACAGCCATTTCTAAATGTTTTCAAGTTCCAGTGGCTATAGTGCAGGCATGGGCAATCTCGGCCCTCCAGCTGTTACGGAACTACAAGTCCCACAATGCATTACAGGAGTCTGACAGCCACAGTCATGACTCATAAAGGCAAATGCATTGTGGGACTTGTAGTTCCGTAACAGCTGGAGGGCCGAATTTGCCCATGCCTGCTATAGTGCAAAGAATTATTAAAAAATACACGATGCTCCGCACTGGGGAAAATCTCATAGGACGTTTTCGGAAGCCAAAAGTGACAACTGTGCTGACCAGGAGGATAGAGAGAGAGGTGAAAAAGAATTTAAGGCCATCCTGGTGAATCTGGGTTCTGCTGGTGGTAATGGGCTCAATTCTGGTAGGGGTTTGCCGTGTATAAATAATAGTCGGGAAAATACCTAATTCGTTATTTTTTTCTCTTTGTTAAATTCTGGTACATTTTCCCGCCTGCGGAGGATGTTCGCTAAATTACCGACAGAGGGGGAAAACTGAGTAGCAATCAGTGAGGTATTTTCCCGACTATTATGTGCAGGGCCCACCCCATCCTCCCCCCACCCGCACATTCCCTCCCGACGCTCAGCCACTAAGTGTTCCAATTTTGCCCCCCCCCCCCCCCACACACACACACACTCCCTCCCGATGCCCAGCCACTACTTAATTAAAAAGACTAAAAGTGCTCCGATTGCTAAAGCCGCCCGCTAAAATCTCCCTTCCCCACACTCCCTCCGGACGCCCAGCTACTATTTAATTGAAAAAACTAAAAGTGCTCCGATTACTAAAGTCGCCGACTGCAACACTCCCCATCCCCCCCCTCCCTAGGCCTCCTGCTTGATCCCCCTGCGTGCAGTGAGATGGGAATCCGTAGTACTACTCACCGCTATGGCTCTCTCCAGCATTGATTGTGCACCTTACTCTTACTCCACTATACAGCTCTGGGCTACTGTTCCCCGTACCGGGGACGCGGCTTGATGATGTCGGGGCGGCTTTCGTAATCTGAGCACTTTTAGTTATTTTAAGTAAATAGTGGCTGCAAGTCCGGAGGGAGTGTGCGGAGGGTAGGGGGATTTGGGGGGGGGGGGGAGAGAAGGGTGTATATGTGGAATCCGAGCGCTTTTATTTGTTTCCTGAAAATATGCTTGGACTATATATATATTGGCTATATGGGGGGAGGGGGGAGAGGGGCTAGCTATATACACTGGCTATTCACATATTCACAGGGGAAATATTCCTATAAACGCTTGCCATATACAGGGGAGGTTGCATTATATATAATGGCTATATATGGGGGGACTGGCTATATACACTGGCTATTTACAGGGGGAATATTGATATAAATGCTTGCTATATACAGGGGGGAACTGACTATATACATCCGTCATCAAGCCGCGTCCCCAGTACTGTGAACGGCACCCTGGAACTGTATGGCAGTGGAGGATGCACGGTCATCGCTGGAGAGAGCCATGGTGAGTAATACTCTCCATGCTCATCTCCTAGCGCCATCAGGGAATCTGGGAAGGAGGGAGGGGGTGGAAAACTGGGATGGAGGAAGACAGGGGTTTAAAAATATAAATATGCTTTTTTACCTATAATGGGGACACTTATAACTTGTTAACCTATACTGTGGCACCTATAGCAGACCTACCTATACTGTGACACATATAGCAGAGCTACCTGTACTGTGTCACCTATAGCTGACCTACCTACCTATACTGTGGCACCTATAGTGGGACAACTCACTCTAACCTTAGCTCCCTCACTCTCAACACTCAGTCTAACTTCAGACCCTCACTCTCAGCACACTCGCTCTCATTTCAGGCCCACACTCTCAGCAGACTCGCTAGGGATGATCAATGAGATGCAAATTGATGAAAACTTTTATGCAAATATATGCATTTTGAAAATGGACCAATCAATTTCAACCTGCGTTTAAACTGATTGGTCCATTTTCAAGCTGCATCTATGTGCATACAAATTTGCATAAACTTGCATCAACTCGGAACAATTTGCACCTCATTGATCATCCCTAACACACAACCTCAGGCCCTCACTCTCTCATTTTCATCTATGACTTCTTACAGAAATGAAGATAAGACCAGGTACAGGCAGTTCTTAAACTGAACGGTAAATTTTGTGCTAACATGCCCCCTTTTCTTCATGAGAATTCTGATTTGAGGTACAATACCGCACAAATTACCTCATAATTTACCGCATGAGGTAATTCATGACTAAAATTTACCGCATGAGGTAAAACATGACTAAAACCTATCAGAATTGGTAAATGTCATTACCACATGAGGTAAATCACTTCATGAGGTATTTTGATTGATAATGGCCAGAATGGAGCCCATTGTCTCAAGGCAGACAATCCAACGGACAATGCACACTGCTGGGTTCCACGGATGCAGACCAAGGAGGACGCCACTTCTACAGATAAGGCACACAAAAACACGCTTGGCCTTTGCAAATGCTCATCTGGACAAAGAAGAAGACTACTAGGCTTCTGTGTTAAAGGGAACCTAAACTGAGAACGATGTGGATTTTTCCTTTTTCAAAAAATACCAGTTGCCTGGCTCTCCTGCTGATCCTGTGTCTCTAATACTTTCAGCCACAGCCCCTGAACAAGCATGCAGATCAGGTGCTCTGACTGAAGTCAGACTGGATTAGCTGCATGCTTGTTTCAGGTGTGTGATTCAGCCACTACTGCAGCCAAAGAGTTCAGCAGGACTGCCAGGCAACTAGTATTGTTTAAAAGGAAATAGCCAGATCCTTCTCAGTTAAGGTTCCCTTTAAGGTCAGATGAATCAAAATATGAAATGTTTGGTCACAATGATGTTTCCTTCATTTGGTGTAAAAACGGAGAAGCCTTCAACCCAAAGAACACCATCCCCACTGTCAAACATGGAGGAGGGAACCTAATGCTTTGGGGGTGTTTTTCAGCCAATGGACCAGGGAATCTTATCACAGTAAACGGCACCATGAAGAAAAAGCAATACATGAGGATTCTCAATGACAACATCAGGCAGTCTGCAGAGAAACTTGGCCTTGGGCACCAGTTGGCATTTCAGCATGACAATGACCCAAAACACACAGCAAAAGTAGTGAAGAAATGTTTATCAGACAACATTAACTTTTTGGAGTGGCCCAGTCAGAGCCCTGACTTGAATCCAATTGAGAATCTGTGGAGGGAGCTAAAGATCTTGGTGATGGCAAGAAGACCCTCCAACCTGAAAGATTTGGAGCTCATTGCTAAAAGATGAATGGGCAAAAATACCTGTGGAGACATGCAAAAAGCTGGTCTGCAATTTTTGGAAGCGTTTGATTTCTGTAATGGCCAATAAAGGCTTTTTCTATTGATTATGGAGAAGTAAATAAAAGCTGAGAAATGTTTTTTTTTTCCACAATTTTGCCTCTTATACATCGTCTTATCTTTTGGGAGACACCGATTTCATTTTCCGTCAAAAAATTACTTATTTGAATAAAAGTAACTTTAAGTTAAAATTTGCCAGGGGTATGAATAATTATGGGCTCACTCACACAATATGTTATATGCCCTGTGCACTCTGCCCATCCAAAAGCCCCCTCACAGGTGTCACCAAAGATAGTAGTGCTAAATGTGAATGTGCCTACTTACCACAGAATATATTTCCAGTTTTTCAATTGTATGTGATAAGTGGAACTTCCATGTACGCAAATCATTTCTTCATGCCCATAAAATAAAAAACGAACACACATGCAGATTCACTCCTTGACAGTGTACAGCCTCATGATTTTACAGAACCATTCTAACCTAACTTTAAAACTGCTGTTTCTGACTAAATCGACCATCATTAGTACAAGGCATGGACTAATATGGTTCAAAGGCAGTAAATGAGAAGGAATCTCCCAGAGGAAAGCAATAACAATGACAAAGTGACAGTTTCTTGGAGTTCCCGGGTTAGCTCATGAAGTAAATAGCTTTAAATAGTAAAAAATGGTCAGGAGATTCCCCACTAGCCATGAATGCTGCATATTGCAATCTCTTCAGAGAGCCCTGTCTGTGTCCAACTCACTGCACTTCTCCCCCCCCCACCCCCCCCCCACCACCACCACCAAGTTTTTTAGGTCTGTTTTTAGTGTTGTGTCATTACTGTAAATTTTCACCTAAAAAGAAACCGGTCAGTGGAATGGAGTTTAAGAGAGAAACCTGCTTGTTTTTTTTCAGTCTTCTTTCAGTATTCCATGATAATTTTTCTTTATCGGTGGCAGTATTTTTTGTGATGAGCTTGTGTTGATTCCTGCTGTTTTAACATTGCATACTGTGTTAGACAAGGTGAAGAGTTTGTTAACACCTAAACACTTTAATATCAAACAACTTCTTTTCTCAGCTGGAGCAGACACATCGAAACCAAACAATTTGCACTTCTTAAGTGAAAATGAAAATGTTGTTTTTGGCTATTGCTCTAGTGTTCTTTCTGTAATGTTTCAGATTATGTGTGATGACATTGTGGTAGTGACTTATCAAGACAAGTGAAAGTGGGGTATTTTCCTAGGGCAGCCAATTAGGTTCCATCTGTGAAATAAAATCATTATTTTCATTGTAAGGTCTGAGGAAATACTCCATTTTTGTTCCTGGTTTAATAACTCTTATGAGAATCATAATGACATAAGGGTAAAGAAACTCATCGCTGCCAACATCTATTCATGCAATAACTGTGACTAGTCATGGTTTTGACACATGGGATTTTTCAGACATTAAAAAGAGAGTCTGAAGCGAGAATAAATCTCGCTTCAGACCTCATAGATAGCAGGGGCATGTGTGCCCCTGCTAAAACGCCGCTATCCCGCGGCTTAACGGGGGTCCCTTCACCCCCAAATCCCCTCCGTGCAGCCGGGGAGCGCTTCCGCATCGGGGCAGGGCTAACCGCCGCAGCTCTGCCTCATGCGCGTCTATCAGACGCGTACCTCCGCCTCTCCCCCGCCCCTTTCAGTCTTCCTTCACTGAGAGGGGCGGGGGAGAGGCGGCGATGCACATCTGATAGACGCGACTAGAGGCAGGGCTGCAGCCGTTAGCCCTGCCTCCAGGAAGAAAAAAAAATCACGACCAAGTTTACGACCAAGTTTTGCGGGGGTGGATTTGGGGGTGAAGGGACCCCCGTTTAGCCGCGGGATAGCGGCGTTTTAGCAGGGGCACACATGCCCCTGCTAACTATGAGCTCTGAAGCGAGATTTATTCTCGCTTCAGAGTCTCTTTAAGTGCGTTTGTGTGCTTCATAACATGTGCATTTTTCAACAGTACCTCAATCATTGTCAATGAGAAGACCTACACAGTGTGCACAATTATACTGCTATACGGCAAAGTTGTAAGTTTGTTTTTTGCCTGCATGTGAAATTTGCATATAAGTTATAATGAGCCTATTGACTGGGTTTAAAGAGGAACTGTAACCAAGGATTGAACTTCAGTAGCCGATAGCGCCTTTCTCACGAGAAATAGTAACCTTTTCTCTAAGGGATCATCAGGGCGCTCTGTATGGCTGAGATTGTGGTGAAACCCCTCCCACAGTGTGATGTCAGCACCTAGGTACTGACAGCACACTATGGGAGCCTTGTTACATTGTGGGAAATGACAGCTGTTTCCAAATGGCAAACAAGCCGCATCTCCTTCCACAGACATCACCTGCCAGGAGTAAAGATGTCGGCTCGTGATAGATTTCAGAATGTAAATCAGGGAGAGGAAAGATTTTACAATGAGCAAACACTGACTAAATCATTTATGAATAAATAATGTAAAAATTAAGTACTTTTTTTCATTATTTTATTTTCACGGCAGTGCCTCTTTAACTTCTAATGTGAATTTGAATGTGGGAAACCAAAATTTTTTTTAAAAAAATCAGCCACTTCTGTTTAATTTAGAGCAATAAAAACATGATATTTGATCAGATTTTTCTCTTGAATACTAAAAACTTTAAATTTTGTTGTACAGGTCAAATTGCTGTAAAATCTAACCCTTTATGGCCAGCTTCACAAACCTTTTTCATTATCAATACAGTATGTGTGTGAGCTCAGTTAATGCTTTAGCAGACAATACATCAAAACAAGTTAAACCCTTTCCACCATATATGGCACACTGGCTAATTTGAAGCAGATGGGAAGACTAGGGAAATAGTGCTGTAGTAATCTCCAGACCACTAAACAAGAACACCATGGTCTGTATGTGGCAGTAATTTCAAAAACTGGTGCAATGTCTGTTTCAGTCCACTGATTTTTATTTTTTCAAGCCTACAAACTCATATGAGTATAAGGAATATGGTGGCGAGTGAGGCTAGAGCAGGCATGGGCAAACTTGGCCCTCCAGCTGTTAAGGAACTACAAGTCCCACAATGCATTGCAGGGGTCTTACAGCCACAGTCATGACTCATAAAGGCAAATGCATTGTGGGACTTGTAGTTCCTTAACAGCTGGAGGGCCAAGTTTGCCCATGCCTGGGCTAGAGCAAGGTAGCTGCTAAGTGTTCACATAAACCCAATGGAATATACAGCATAGGTAGGAGGAAGGGGTCAGGGAAAACATGCATATGTAGTAATGTGGTATGCAACAGTATCCAAGGTCACAAAAATGCTGTTACTGCTGCACCTTATTAATCCAGGCCATGCATACGCCTAAGGCACTGGTGTGTGCCCTGTGGTCTTAGGTTGCATGCTACATTTGTGTGTGCTTATGGTGCTTGCAGATGGGACTGTGCATGTACAGTAGTCTGCAATTCGGGGCTGGTGCACACCAGAAGAGTTTTTCTGAGCACTTTGTAATTTTCAAAGCTCCTGCTAATGTTATCCTATGTGTGTGCACACTGGAGCAATGTGATTTTGTAAAAATCCCCCATAGCATTGCATTAGCAAGAGCTTTTAAAAAGCTCTTGTACTGTACACCAGCCCTCAGACTGCACAACGGAGGGGCCCGGGGGAGTCGCAAATTACTGCATCTCAAGTACTGGGTGCTAAGTCACAGTGAGTGCTGAGCTGTACTAGGTTACAAGTTGCAGGTGGTGGTAAGCAGTACTGGGTGCCATGTCACAGTGGGTGCTAAGTAATATTGAGTTGCAGTGGGTGTAAAACAGTAGGCAGTGTGAAACAGTGCTGAGTTGCTGGTTGCCGTGTGGGTGCAGGCTTTGGTGGGCTCTGGCTGCCATGTGGGTGCTGGGTGTGGACCATGGAGTTGCTGAATTCTATGTGAGTGGTAGATGAAGGCTATGGGGGTGGGCTCCATGGATGCTGGGTGTCATGCGTGTGCTGGGCGGGGGCTGTGTGAATGCCAATTGCTATTTGGGTGCTGATTGCAAGCTAGGGGCCGTACTAAGTGCTCTATAAGTGCTGGGTTCAGGCTCTGTGGGTGCTGGGTGTCATGTGGGTGCTGGGTGTCATGTGGGTGCTGTGTTTAAGATGTGTAGGTGCAAGCTAGGGGAGGTGCAGGGTGCCATGTGAGTACTGGGTGCCATGTAGGTGCTGGGTGTTATGTAGATTCCGCATATGGGCTATGTGTTGCATACATGTAAAAAAAAAAAAAAAAAAAAAAAAAAAAAAAAAGGCGCCTAAAGATTCCTGTGGTGGATGGAAGCAAACATTTGCAAACACCTATAGATGTCTGTGGCAGTCTAAGGGTTAAATACCATAACATTTACAACTCCAAATTATTTTAATCTCAAATCGCAAGACAGCTAGGTAATTGGCATTTTTAAAGGATGCCCATATACCTCTCAGTTGAGGTTCTCTGTGAAGCTGACATCACAAAAACTGAGATCAGTAGCCATTTTTGAGGACACATGTCATCAAGGATAAAAAAAAACTAGCATTTTATTCTATTTTTCTTCCCTCCTCCCATTACCATGACAACTCTTCACTTTTCATACCTTCTCACTTCTGATGTCTTGAGCTCTAAAAATAGTACTTTAAGTCTTGACTTAAATCAAGTAACTTTTCATCTTGTCATTGGTTGCCTTTTATAGTTTTAACTGAGTACTCAAACCAGGAGTGTCATGATCTTCTTGGCAGGCACACAAGGAATGTAATTTGATAGGACAATGGGAAAAGATAAACCAGTTAAAACAAACAAAAAACAAGTGATATTCCTCCAATCACATGTAAAGCTGCATAAACACCTAGGATAAATGTCGTTTCAGTCGTTTGAGTGGGCAAATGTTGCAGTTACTTTTGTTTCATGGGACATTTCTCCCTTACAACAAATAGCCTTTCCTTGGCTGCACCCACTTTTCTATAGAGAGGGGCTGCCTGAGAGAGCCTGATCACAAGAAGGGTCCTTAGGGTTAGGCAGCGCCAGGGGATACGTTAGTGTTAGGCACCACCAGAAGGGTTTTAGGGTTAGGCAGCACCAGGGGGGATCAGTCAGCCTAAGTCATTAAGAGAAAGGGAAAGTGTTAGGGTAAGTTTAGGTCATAGTAAAGTATTTTACTGGAAAAGGAAAAATCCATATCCTTCTCAGTTTAGGTTCCCTTTAAAGTTTTATTTAAAGTGCGATCGCTCGGGCCCCCAAAGCGCTGCATAATCACTTTGATAAGTGATTTATGCAGTGCTTATATACTTTGCATTGTGCTCAAAATGCTGGATGCCCTGCGATTGCGATTACCCCTCATCGCAATTGCACTAATGGGTTCCTCCTCACTCACTTTCATTGGCAAAGTGTTTGGGGGAATCAACAGTGATCCCAAAATGCTGCCAAAAATGACAGTGGGTTCCTACCCTGACTTATTTTTCACTGTGTGAAGTAGAATGTTTGGCAGTTAATCTGTATGCATGTTGATTATTGTGGCTCAGTAGTTGACACATTATTGCATTCCAGCTGATCTAGAGCTGTGTTTAGCTTCCTGGGACACCAATAGGTAATTTGCATATTTCAGCAGCGATGCACTGGGAAACATCTTGGAGCTCACTCAAACCTGATTTATGGCAAATACTTTGTTTTAAGAAAGCACACCTTTTTTTTTTACGTAGCATTTTAGTAGAAGAGCTTTTAGTTTTAGGTCAATTGTAGCCCCTTACACACTCCTAGGAGTCCTGGTTCACCATGGGCTTGCTGGGTACCTCTGGATTACCAACTACTGAATCTGAGAGAGCCTAAGCGCTTTGGGTCCTATGGGGGAAAAGCACTATAGAAATGTTATTATTATACTGGGGGTAAATGTTTGGAATATTGAGATGTTCTGAATATTAAAAAAATGTTTAAAGAGAATCTGTATTGTTAAAATCGCACAAAAGTAAACATACCAGTGTGTTAGGGGACATCTCCTATTCCCCTCTGTCACAATTTCACCGCTCCTCGCCGCATTAAAAGTGGTTAAAAACAGTGTTAAAAAGTTTGTTTATAAACAAACAAAATGGCCACCAAAACAGGAAGTAGGTTGATGTACAGCATGTCCACACATAGAAAATACATCCATACACAAGCAGGCTGTATACAGCCTTCCTTTTGAATCTCAAGAGATCATTTGTGTGTTTCTTTCCCCCCTGAGGGGGGAGTGCATAGCAGAACCACAACACTGAAGAACTTGGCAGCCTTCCAGACACAGGCTGACAAGTCTGACAGGGGAAAGATACATTGATTTATTACAGAGACTGTGATAGCAGAAAGTGCTGCAGTAAGCCAGAACACATTAGAATAGCTTTTGGAACTTGTAGGATGATAAAAAACAGGATGCAATTTTTGTTACGGAGTCTCTTTAAGTGCTTGGTGTAGTGGAGAGAAGTATTCTTATTTTATTTTAATAATTTATTATGCATTTTACTTCAAGCACAGTCTCCTCTGCCTTACCTCTTTAGGGTTCGGGACCTAGTATATGGGGACAGTGCTGTCTTATGCGGGCACTGGGCAGTTCTGGGTGGAGCAGTGCTGAGCATAGCCACCTCCAGTAACACCCATGCTCTAGTCTGAGAATAAGCTTTGAGTTAACTGGACTAAAATGTTTGTTAAATGTCAAATATGCAATGATTACCTGGCAGTTTCACATCATTTCTGAGTTAATGGTGGATTATTTTTTCAAGGAGAAGTGTTGTCCTTGTGTCTCCCGCGACCGAAATAGAATCTTACCTGATGTTACAGTTGACAACACATCACAAAATTTGAGAAAAGAGAATAGAAAGGGTACACAAAAATCCTCTCTATTGGTTGTCACTCTCAGCCCTGGGCCGCCAATGAGGCGGGGTGAAGCAGGTTCCTCAGGCGGCGGAAGTGTGTGTGCGGGGGGGAGGGGGCAGCGCTGGATTAAGGAAGTAGGTGAGTCATTGCTTCCCCCGCTGCCTGACTAAATATTGCGCAAATAGCTGGAGGGGGAGCATGGACAGGGCAGCCCCAGGTGGGGGGGGGGGGGGGTTCAGTCCCTTCCTGGCTGCTACCCCCTCCAGGCTACCTATATTAGGGGCAATTATACTACCTATGGGGTGGGGAGCGGCAGGACCCTCACAAGTTTGCCTCAGGCAGCAAAAAGTCTAGAACCAGCCCTGGGCACTCTGCTATGTATTTATTGAATTTCTGTATCTTATTTTGTAGCCACATTGGGACTGATTCTCCTTCAGATCAAGAAGAAGTGATTGTGGTGCTCAATACTTTCAACAGTAAAATTATTAAAGTTCATGTGAGTAGTACATTTTCTTTATCTTAAAAATATGACAGATAGTACATTTATATTTTGAATTACATCATTATCTTATGAAGTCTCTAAACAAGTACATAACAACATCTAGGATTTCAGAGTTAAAGGACACCTGACGTGAGAAAGATATGGAAGCTGCACTTTTTATTTCATTTTAATAAGACTGGTTGCGTGGCTATCCTGCTGATCTTTCATGAGTGGTGTCTGAATCATCCACCTGAAACAAGCATTCTGCAAATCCAGTCAGTCTTCAGGCTGTGCGAGCAGGTCAGGAGCCGCTTTCATTGGCTCCGTACGCTGGCAATCAATGTAAGCCAATGGGATTGGCTTACAGGGATGACAGGGCCAGGAGCCAATGAAGTCAGCTCCTGACCCACTCACACAGTTCTGCCGTCATATAGACAGCAGGGCTGGTGATCTGCAGCGGGGACAAAGTGGCGGGAGTGCGTTGAAATCTACGTACTGTCAGATCCGCACTGTCACATGCAGGACGTAGATTTCAGCTGCATCGGTCCGAAAAAGGTTAAAAGTAAATATGTTAGCCTCCTTTTCCCTCTTCCGTATCAGAATCAGAATCAGAATCATTTATTTCGCCAAGTGCGACCGAGGTCGAACCCGGAATTGGTTGTGGTACACATGGCAATGGCAACAGACAATAGACAGTAACATAAGCATAACAAACATAACAAGCGAGACAGTCATAGAGAATAGCAATAATACAAGCAAGACAGGCAATAGTACAATGAGACAGGCAGTGCCTACACATTTTTAACGGTCTAAGGATAAGTAAGTTAGATTAAAGAGTCCAAGAAGAGCACCAGGGTAATAGCTGGTTCTTTACAGGCCCTAGCTCCAGTGTGCCTTGACCAGGCTGATTGGCTAAGTTGGCCTGAGCGACTGGCTTGCCGACGAGAGGCAGGAGTTCAGCAGGAGGGCTGCTTGGGGAAAAAAGGTGTCCCTACGCCTGTTAGTCTTAGGGCGGGTGGTCCTGTAGCGTCGACCCGATGGGAGGAGCTTAAAGAAGCAGCAGCCTGGGTGGAGTGGGTCCTGGGAGATCCTGCTAGCCCTTGTTTTCATTCTGGTGGTGTAAAGGAGGTCTAGCGGCGGCAGAGGGGAGCCGATGATCCTTTCCGCTGAGCTGATAACTCTTTGAAGCTTGTACTTGTCGCTAGCGGTTGCTCTTGCGTACCACACGATAATGGCGGAACAAAGAGTAGCTTCAATAGTGGCAGTGTTGAAGCTGGACAGCAGCTTCTGAGGCATACCAAATTTTTTCAATTGGCGCAAGAAGAATAGTCTCTGTTGAGCCTTCTTCTGGATTTTGGTGCTGTTCTGCGCCCACCTTAGGTCGCTCGTTAGGGTTATGCCCAGGAACCTAACGCTGGGGACCCTGGACACTTCAATCTCATTGATGAAGATTGGTTGTTGTGTGGTGGGGTGTCTCCTGAAGTCCAAGATCAATTCCACTGTTTTGGCTGCATTTAGGACGAGCTTGTTGTCCTCGCACCATCCGCAGATTCTCTCGGTCTCGCTGCGATAATCGTGTTCCCCCGCCTCCCCTATGAGCCCAATGATAGTGGTATCGTCCGCAAATTTGATGACCTTTACGGAGTCCGCGGAGGAGGTGCAGTTGTTGGTGTACAATGAGAACAGGAGAGGTGACAGAACACACCCCTGCGGAGCACCTGTGTTGGTCGTACTCACGCTGGAGAAGCAGTTGCCAAGCTTCACCAGTTGTGTCCTGTTTGAGAGGAAGTCCTTTACCCACGCACAGAGTGTAGTGCCGGCTCCGAGATGTGCCAGGTTGTCTATCAATATATTTGGGCAGATTGTATTGAATGCCGAGCTGAAGTCCAAGAACAGGATCCTAACGTAGGAGTTTGGTCTTTCCAGGTGTTCTGTGATGTACGCCAGACTGATGTTGATGGCATCATCCACGGATCTGTTGGCCCTGTATGCGAACTGATGTGGATCGAGGAGGGGGCTGGCGAGGCGCTTCAGGTGGGCAAGGACCAGACGTTCGAGGACCTTCATGACTATGGGAGTGAGGGCCACAGGTCTGAAGTTGTTGAGCTCTGTGTTGCCTGGCTTTTTTGGGACCGGTATAATTGTGGCCCTTTTGAGACAGGAGGGGACACTGCCTTCCGCCAGGGACCTATTAAAAAGGGAGGTGAGCGTGGGGGCCAGCTGGTCCGCGCAGGTTCTCAGGCAAGTTGGTGACACGCCGTCTGGGCCGGCTGCTTTCCTGGCATTGAGTCTGCGGAGAAGGCGAAGTACATCTGCTACCTGGACCTCTATTTGCACTAGGTCAACCTTGCCCTGCGGGGAGGGCTTTGCCAAGGGTGCCGGGTTAGCCAGTTGCTCGGGATGGTGCTCAAATCGACAGTAAAACTTGTTTAGCTCCTCGGCCAGTGAGGTGCTGGGGGTCGCATGCTGGGGGGGTGGTTTGAAGTTCGTAGCTGCTCTGAGGCCTTTCCACACCTCGCGTGGGTTGTTTGACTGGAGGGAGTGGCCCAGCTTGTCAGAGTAGGCCCTCTTCGCGACCCGCAATTCACGATTCAGAGCGTTCCTTGCCTCCCTGAACTCGTCTGGGGATCCGTGCTTGTGCGCCTCCTCCTTGACTTTCCGGAGGTGGCGCAGCTTGCTGTTGAACCACGGCTTGCTATTTGGGAAGATCCTTAAGGTCTTTGAAGGAACGCACATCTCCTCGCAAAAACTGATGTAGGAGGTGATGTTCTCTGCCCATTCCTCCAGGGAGGGTGCCTCTAGGGCCGCCCAGTCAGTGCAATCGAAACAGGCCTGTAGCTCCATCTTAGCCTCGGCTGTCCACCTTTTTACGATCTTTACGGCGGGCTTTGTGGTTTCCAGGTGCCTTCTGTAGGTGGGGATCAGGTGGATTAGGTTGTGGTCTGAGTTCCCGAGTGCAGCACCTTGGGTGGCCTTGTACGCATTCTTAATGGTCGTGTAACAATGATCCAGGGTGTTGCTGTTCCTGGTGGGGCAGGATATGTGTTGCTTGAAGCGGGGCATCTCCTGACGCAGGTTTGCGCTATTAAAGTCTCCCAGGATGATGAAAAGGGCCTCTGGGAAGACAGTTTCCCACTTGAGGATGCTGTCGCTGAGTGCACTCAGGGCATTCTTTGTATTTGCGTCCGGAGGGATATAGACTCCAAAGAGTACGATTGAGGTGAACTCCCTGGGGGAATACTGAGGCCTGCAGTTTATGGCTATAAACTCCACGTCAGGGGAGCATAATATACTGAGAGTGGTGGTATTGGAGCACCAGGTGGAGTTAACGTAGAAGCATATGCCTCCGCCTTTTCTCTTCCCAGACAGTGCTTGGTCGCGGTCTGCACGGAGGAGGTCATAGCCTGGCACCCCTATGGAGTTGTCAGGAATACCGTCATTCAGCCAGGTCTCGGTGAAGCAGAGAACCGGGGTGCAGCTGCCTAACGAGGGCTTACTGCCAAGTAATAGGAGCAGTTCGTCGACCTTGTTGGGGAGTGAGCAGACGTTCCCTAGCAGGATGGCAGGGATGGGAGAGCGTAGGCCCTTCCTCTTGAGTCTCACCTGGGCTCCCGCCCTTCTCCCTCTATGGCGGCATCTACTTTGGGAGTATTTGGTCTCCCTGACCAGATGGGTGATGTGGACGCTGACTGCCTTCCACAGGGGGGAGTCTGTCGAGGGAGGGATCCTTGGCGAGGGGGTCCCATCTTAGGAGCACCTCTCTGGACAGTGTGGTTCTGTGTGGCATGTCTCTGGGAGGTGGGCTATGTGATATGGCATGGAGAGCATGCCCTCGCAAGCAGTGGTACAGCCCGATACAGCAATATATAGCACATATAGCTCAGAGATGCACAGTTCAATCCACACAGCACAGGGATGCACCCCAGAACCCAGCAAAATATGAAAGCACATGTAGCACAGTTCAACGTCAACACAGCACATGGATGACACAGCACAGCACAGGGATGCACCCCAGAACCCAGTTCCGCCCCAGTAGGACAGTTCAATCCCAGTCAACACAATTCAACCCCAGTCGACACAGTTCAACCCCAGTATCAGCAACAGATCACCCCTACGGCCCCTTACCCCAGATCAGCAGGGAGATATACAAGGCAGTAGTGTATTCTCACCCTGTGGTCGCAGCGTCCTTCTTTCATGGGCCAGCGGCAATGGTGGGGACTGGGTCCTCGATGCTGTGGTGTGGAGGCCTGGAATCGTGCGGCCGTGCCAGCGGGGCTATGGGCCCTGCGGTGAGGAGCAAGGAGCAGTGGTGGGAAGGCCCCGCCCGAGGAGCAGAAGGACCGAGAGGAGAGAGTGGTGGAGGCCAGGAGGATCCAGTAGACACGTGCAGCATTGGGGGCCTGTGGCCTAGGCCCTAAAGGAACCACGTGACGTTCGCCCAGCAGCGGAGTGGTGGAGAGCCCCGGCGGAGTTGTTGAATTGTCCAGCGGCAGAGAGGAGAGGGACCATCTGGTGGCAGGGAGATGTAGGGCTGTGCTGCTCTAGTGTGGAGGCAGCCGGCCCCACGTGCCGGTGGAGTAGGAATACAAGTCCGCGATGCCCGGAGACCCTGGGGTGTTGGGTCCGATTTGCCTAACAGTCCTTGATGGCTAGGCCATGGGGGGCTGGATCATAGCCCGGAGCAGGAAAGAAGACCGGTGGACACTGATGGGCTGCTGGAGGGACCTGGAGCGGGAGCCGGTGGAGGCGCCGTAGCTGATGGAGGAGCCGGAGCGGACACTGGGAGGCTGAATCCTCGCCCGGAGCAGGGGAGAAGCCGGTGGAGGCTCCGACGCTGATGGGATGCTGGAGGGGCCTGGAGCGGGAGCCGGTGGAGGCGCCGTAGCTGATGGAGGAGACGGAGCAAATCTATCATTTAAAGAGACACTGAAGCGAAAAAAAATGATGATATTATGATTTGTATGTGTAGCACAGCTAAGAAGTAAAACATTAAGATCAGATACATCAGTGTAATTGTTTCCAGTACAGGAAGAGTTGAGAAACTCCAGTTGTTATCTCTATGCAAAGAAGCCATTAAGCTCTCCGACTAAGTTAAGGCCCATACACACATCGGATTTCCGTGAACGACGGGTCGTTTGAACGTCCCGTCGTTCGCCCGCTAAATCGGGCGTGTGTACAGACTGTCGTTCACTTGATTAGGGTGGGTTTGAGCGATCCGCCGGGCGGATCGCACAAACTCACCCTTATCAAGTGAACGACAGTCTGTACACACGCCCGATTTAGTGGGCGAATGACGGAACGACGGGACGTTCAAACGACCCGTCCGCGGAAATCCGACGTGTGTATGGGCCTTTAGTTGTGGAGAGGGCTGTTATCTGACTTTTATTATCTGAACTGTTCCTGGACTATTTATTTTCCTCTGCTAGAGGAGAGGTCATTACTTCACAGACTGCTCTGTAAGAATCATTTTGAATGCTGAGTGTTGTGTAATGTGCACATATTGGAGAATGATGCAATGTTAGAAAAAACACTATATACCTGAAAATAAAAATATGAGAATATTTTCTTTGCTGCTAATCTTCTAGTAATTATTCATAGTACACAACCAATTCACTATATCATATATTTTTTTTTTCGCTTCAGTGTCTCTCTAATGCCATCTAGCTCTTTGTGTTGTGTGGCAGTACTTATTATGTTGACACCATTTCTATTATGGGAATTAAGCTCAATAGATAGAGACAAGCATAGCATAAAAGGGTAAAAATACCCTGCAAGTCAGTCTTTAGGGATAAAACAAAGTAAAACAGCTTTATTTGTCATCCAAAAAATGTCCAAAACCAAGAAAACACACCACCACAAAGCACTCTGCTACTGTACAAACCCTCACCTTAAAGTGGACCCAAATTAAAAATACAAGATTTCAGAAATAAAATCTATTTTCTAAACTATAATAATAAATAGCAGCCTTTTTTTCAGCTGCATGATGACAAATATAAAATATTTTACATTTATTGGAGGAACCCCTCCCTTCCTTTCAAATTGCCGGGACAGAATCCAGCAAACTGGTGAAGTAGGTGGAGTCTGGCAATGGAGGAATTGCTAATGGCTGACCCCAGTATAATCCTAGTTATGAAAAGAGAAGGGTGAAAAGCATGCACTGAAATGCTCATAGGCTGAAGTAGTGTTTATTTATCTTTGTATGTGTCAGAGTGGTGCAACTAAATATTTTTAATAAAAAAAAAGTTTGGTTTGGGTCCGCTTTAACCACTTTGGTACCAGCAGCCTCTGCCCCCTTAAGGACCAGATGCTTCTGGTACAGTAAAACGGCGTTTCCCAACGAATTGCCGCAGAAATCCGCCACTCCCACCGGTCACGCCGCTCTGTCCCCGCCGCAGGCTCCACTCTCTGCCGTCTCTATGACGGCAGAGCGCTGTGCGTCGGTCAGAAGCCGCTTTCATTGGCTCCTGACCCTGTCAATCAATGTAAGCCAATGGGATTGGCTTACAGTGACGACAGGGCCAGGAGCCAATGAAAACTGCTTCTGCCCGGCTCACAGTGCTCTGCTGTCATAGAGTCGGCAGAGCGAGCAAATTGCAGCGGGGATAGAGCTGCGTGATCGGCGGTAAACGGCGGGTACGCGTGGTCAATGCGTCGTGGAGTTTACGTTCAGTCAGGGGCGCTGGACGTAGATTCGTACTGCGTCGGTCCGGATTCGGTTAAAGGGAACCTTAACTGCGAGGGATATAGATGTTTCCTTTTAAACAATACCAGTTGCTTGTCAGTCCTGCTGATCTCTTTGGCTGCAGTGGTGACTGAATCACACACCTGAAACAAGCACTTAGCTAATCTAGTCTGACTTCAGTCAGAGCACCTGATCTGATCTGCATGCTTGTTGAGGGGCTGTGGCTAAACGTATTAGAGACACAGGATCAGCAGGAGAGCCAGGCAACTGGTATTATATTAAAAGGAAAAATCCACATCCTTCTCAGTTTAGGTTCCCTTTAATAAATCTGTGCAACACTGGAGTTACCAACCTGCACCAGAAATCATCTGCGACCCTTTCCTTCAAACACAGACTAATTTCTAGCTCAATTTTCATGTACACCTTATACTATGCAGTGTCTTGCACCTGTGGCCAAGCCCCACCAATACGGCATCTCCAGCCATTTCATTCACAGCTTCTACTTCAGATACTGGTGAATAGGGCTGCTCAAATCCGATCCGGGAGACATCCGGATAGTTGCTATCCGGATATCTCACAGTAAACCTGTGCGGGGTGGGCAGCGGGAGTCAATCTTACCTGTCTGACGTCTTCTTCGTCCGTCCCTCGGCGCCTCCCACGATGCGGTCCAAGCGGCGGTCACGTGATTACAAACACTTGCTCCTTCCAGGTTGAAGGAGGAAGTGTTTGTTATCGCGTAACGCGCGTCGAATGCATCGTGGGAGGCACCGAGGGACGGACGAAGAAGACGTCAGACAGGTAAGATTGCCCACCCCGCATAGGTTTACTGGGAGATATCCGGATAGCAACTGTCCGGATGTCTCCCGGATCGGATTTGAGCAGCCCTACTGGTGAACACACTGGTGATGCAGGCAATCAGCCACAGAGGAAAATAGCCCAGTCGAACAAAAGAGGTTGATTCACTAATCCGATGTAATGGTCCAAAGGAAAAAAAAAACAGTTGTACACATGCAGTATGCTAGGGCTGTACGGAATTCACTAACTGCATCACAGCTGCTTACAATGGCACAGTACTCGCTTGCTAAATAGCTGCTGCAACCAATGCATAAATTGTGATGTAAACATGTGTTGGTATATACTTACACACATAAGCATACATGCCATCAAAGTACCCCCACCTCTTGTTTTCCCCCTATTTCTTTAGATTTTAAGCTCACAAGGGCAGAGCTCTCATCCTTTTGTGCCTTGGCACTTGCTATACTGTTTGTTCATGATTTTACATTTGTCACTGTAATTATTATACCTACCAATTCTTTATCATATAGCAGTGTCTATATTTTGTGTACATCAGTCTGTATTTTGTACCTCATGTTTGTTTCTTACTCTGTACAGCACCACAGAATAGGCTAAAGCTTTATTAATGAATAATAATAATATTAAAAGTATATGCAGCCAGCACAAGGAGTAAAAGAAATTCCTTAGAGAACCTGTACTGAGTAAAAATATTTAAAATAAACACATGAGGTAACTTCAAATGAACATTGCATAGTTACCTTGCCATCAGTTCCTTTCAGAAGCTCACCATTTTCTTCTGACAATAATCCCTTCCAGTTCTGACAATATTTTGTCAGATCTGAAATATATCAGTTGCTGTCAGTAAAATATCAGTTGCTTTCAGTTATAGCTGAGAGGAAAACGGCTGTACCAGGTCATGTCCATGTTTCCCTATGGCTCAAGTGGGCGATGTTACAGTTTAACTGTGTGCTGACCAAAAAGCTGTTATGGGTAATGGCTATTTTCAAAATGGAGGACGGAAAATTCCCTTGATCACACTGAACAAACAGGACGCAGGAGAGGAGAAAGACACCGAGGAGTAGACTACATGGAAGGTAAGTATGACTTGTGTATGCTTATTTTGACTTTTAATTTTCAGTTCAGGTTTTCTTTAACTGTTTAACCACATAACGACCGCCCCCAGCCGATGGGCGGCGGCAAAGTCTGGGCCCAAACGACCGCAATACGCCCATCGGCGGGGGCGGCTGCGGGAGTGGCTATGCGGCGATCGCGTCATTCGTGACGCGATCAGCCGCCGGGGACTGGCTCCGCCCCCCGTTCGCCGTAACCCGCCGGCCGTTCGGAAGCGCCGGCGGGTTACTGGCATCCGGATCGCCGCTGCAACAGTGTATAATAGGCTTTGTAATGTATACAAAGCCTATTATACTGGCTGCCTCCTGCCCTGGTGGTCCCAGTGTCCGAGGGACCACCAGGGCAGGCTGCAGCCACCCTAGTCTGCACCAAACACACTGATTTCCCCCCCCCCTGCCCCCTGATCGCCCACAGCACCCCTCAGACCCCCCCCTGCCCACCCCCCAGACCACTGTTTGCACCCAGTCACCCTCCTAATCACCCATCAATCACTCCCTGTCACTATCTGTCAACGCTATTTTTTTTTTAAGTCCCTAATCTGCCCCCTACTCCCTCCTGATCACCCCCCCACCCCTCAGATTCTCCCCAGACCCCCCCCAGACCCCCCCCCCCCCGTGTACTGTATGCATCTATCCCCCCTGATCACCTGTCAATCACCTGTCAATCACCTGTCAATCACCTGTCAATCACCCGTCAATCACCCCCTGTCACTGCCACCCATCAATCAGCCCCTGATCTGCCCCTTGCGGGCAATCTGATCACCCCCCCACACCAATAGATCGCCCGCAGATCCGACATCAGATCACCTCCCAAATCCATTGTTTACATCTATTCTCTCCTCTAAACACCCACTAATTACCCATCAATCACCCCCTATCACCACCTGTCACTGTTACCCATCAGATTAGACCCTAATCTGCCCCTTGCGGGCACCCAATCACCTGCCCACACGCTCAGATTGCCCTCAGACCCCCCCCTTATCAATTCGCCCGTGCAATATTTACATCTGTTCTCCCCTGTAATAACCCACTGATTACCTGTCAATCACCCATCAATCACCCCCTGTCACTGCCACCCATCAATCACCCCCTGTCACTGCCACCCATCAATCAGCCCCTAACCTGCCCCTTGCGGGCAATCTGATCACCCACCCACACCAATAGATCGCCCGCAGATCCGACATCAGATCACCTCCCAAATCCATTGTTTACATCTATTCTCTCCTCTAAACACCCACTAATTACCCATCAATCACCCCCTATCACCACCTGTCACTGTTACCCATCAGATTAGACCCTAATCTGCCCCTTGCGGGCACCCAATCACCTGCCCACACGCTCAGATTGCCCTCAGACCCCCCCCTTATCAATTCGCCCGTGCAATATTTACATCTGTTCTCCCCTGTAATAACCCACTGATTACCTGTCAATCACCCATCAATCACCCCCTGTCACTGCCACCCATCAATCACCCCCTGTCACTGCCACCCATCAATCAGCCCCTAACCTGCCCCTTGCGGGCAATCTGATCACCCACCCACACCAATAGATCGCCCGCAGATCCGACATCAGATCACCTCCCAAATCCATTGTTTACATCTACTCTCTCCTCTAAACACCCACTAATTACCCATCAATCACCCCCTATCACCACCTGTCACTGTTACCCATCAGATTAGACCCTAATCTGCCCCTTGCGGGCACCCAATCACCCGCCCACACCTCAGAACGCCCTCAGACCCCAGCCCTGATCACCTCGCCAGTGCATTGCTTGCATCTATTTCCCCCCTCTAATCACACCTTGAGACACCCATCAATCACCTCCTGTCACCCCCTAGCACACCTACCCATCAGATCAGGCCCTAATTTGCCCCGTGTGGGCTCCTGATCACTCGGCCAAACCCTCAGATCCCCCTCAGACCCCCTTCCGATCACCTCCCCAGTGCATTGATTGCATCTATTTTCCCCTCTAACCGCCCCCTGAGACACCCATCAATCACCTCCTGTCACCCCCCTAGCACTCCTATCCATCAGATCAGGCCCAATACATCCTGTCATCTAAGAGGCCACCCTGCTTATGACCGATTCCACAAAATTTGCCCCCTCATAGACCACCTGTCATCAAAATTTGCAGATGCTTATACCCCTGAACAGTCATTTTGAGAAATTTGGTTTCCAGACTACTCACAGTTTTGGGCCCGTAAAATGCCAGGGCAGTATAGAACCCCACAAGTGACCCCATTTTAGAAAGAAGACACCCCAAGGTATTCTGTTAGGTGTATGATGAGTTCATAGAATATTTTATTTTTTGTCAAAAGTTAGCGGAAATTGGATTGTTATTGTTTTTTTCACAAAGTGTCATTTTTCACTAACTTGTGAGAAAAAATAAAATCTTCTATGAACTCACCATACCCCTAACGGAATACCTTGGGGTGTCTTCTTTCTAAAATGGGGTCACTTGTGGGGTTCCTATACTGCCCTGGCATTTTAGGGGCCCTAAACCGTGAGGAGTAGTCTAGAAAACAAATGCCTCAAAATGACCTGTGAATAGGACGTTGGGCCCCTTAGCGCACCTAGGCTGCAAAAAAGTGTCACACATGTGGTATCGCCATACTCAGGAGAAGTAGTATAATGTGTTTTGTGGTGTATTTTTACACATACCCATGCTGGGTGGGAGAAATCTCTCTGTAAATGGACAATTGTGTGTAAAAAAAATCAAAAATGTGTCATTTACAGAGATATTTCTCCCACCCAGCATGGTTATATGTAAAAATACACCACAAAACACATTATACTACTTCTTCTGAGTACGGCGATACCACATGTGTGACACTTTTTTGCAGCCTAACTGTGCTAAGGGGCCCAAAGTCCAATGAGTACCTTTAGGATTTCACAGGTCATTTTGAGACATTTGGGTTCAAGACTACTCCTCACGGTTTAGGGCCCCTAAAATGCCAGGGCAGTATAGGAACCCCACAAGTGACCCCATTTTAGAAAGAAGACACCCCAAGGTATTCTTTTAGGTGTATGATGAGTTCATAGAAGATTTTATTTTTTGTCACAAGTTAGCGGAAATTGATATGTATTGTTTTTTTTTTCACAAAGTGTCATTTTCCGCTAACTTGTGACAAAAAAAAAATCTTCTATGAACTCACCATACTCCTAACAGAATACCTTGGGGTGTCTTCTTTCTAAAATGGGGTCACTTGTGGGGTTCCTATACTGCCCTGGCATTTTAGGGGCCCTAAACCGTGAGGAGTAGTCTAGAATCCAAATGCCTCAAAATGACCTGTGAATAGGACGTTAGGCCCCTTAGCGCACCTAGGTTGCAAAAAAGTGTCACACATGTGGTATCGCCGTACTCAGAAGAAGTAGTATAATGTGTTTTGGGGTGTATTTTTATACATACCCATGCTGGGTGGGAGAAATCTCTCTGTAAATGGACAATTGTGTGTAAAAAAAATCAAATAATTGTCATTTACAGAGATATTTCTCCCACCCAGCATGGGTATGTGTAAAAATACACCCCAAAACACATTATACTACTTCTCCTGAGTACGGCGGTACCACATGTGTGGCACTTTTTTGCACCCTAAGTGCGCTAAGGGGCCCAAAGTCCAATGAGTACCTTTAGGATTTCACAGGTCATTTTGCCACATTTGGTTTCAAGACTACTCCTCACGGTTTAGGGCCCCTAAAATGCCAGGGCAGTATAGGAACCCCACAAATGACTCCATTTTAGAAAGAAGACACCCCAAGGTATTCCGTTAGGAGAATGGCGAGTTCATAGAAGATTTTATTTTTTGTCACAAGTTAGCGGAAAATGACACTTTGTGAAAAAAAACAATTACAATCAATTTCCGCTAACTTGTGACAAAAAAAAAAAATCTTCTATGAACTCACCATACATCTAACGGAATACCTTGGGGTGTCTTCTTTCTAAAATGGGGTAATTTGTGGGGTTCCTATACTGTCCTGGCATTTTAGGGGCCCTAAACCGTGAGGAGTAGTCTTGAAACGAAATTTCTCAAAATGACCTGTGAAATCCTAAAGGTACTCATTGGACTTTGGGCCCCTTAGCGCAGTTAGGGTGCAAAAAAGTGCCACACATGTGGTATCGCCGTACTCAGGAGAAGTAGTATAATGTGTTTTGGGGTGTATTTTTCCACATACCCATGCTGAGTGGGAGAAATATCTCTATAAATAGACAATTGTGTGTAAAAAAAATAAAAAAATTGTCATTTACGGAGATATTTCTCCCACCCAGCATGTGTATGTGTAAAAATACACCCCAAAACACATTATACTACTTTTCCTGAGTACGGCAATACCACATGTGTGGCACTTTTTTGCGGCCTAACTGCGCTAAGGGGCCCAAAGTCCAATGAGCATCTTTAGGCTTTACAGGGGTGCTTACAATTAGGCACCCCCCAAATGCCAGGACAGTAAACACACCCCACAAATGACCCCATTCTGGAAAGTAGACACTTCAAGGTATTCAGAGAGGAGCATAGTGAGTCCGTGGCAGATTTCATTTTTTTTTGTCGCAAGTTAGAAGAAATGGAAACTTTTTTTTTTTTTTTTTTTTTGTCACAAACTGTCATTTTCCGCTAACTTGTGACAAAAAATAAAATCTTCTATGAACTCACCATGCCTCTCACTGAATACTTTGGGATGTCTTCTTTCCAAAATGGGGTCATTTGGGGGGTATTTGTACTATCCTGGAATTTTAGCCCCTCATGAAACATGACAGGTGCGCAGAAAAGTCAGAGATGCTTGAAAATGGGAAAATTCACTTTTGGCACCATAGTTTGTAAACGCTATAACTTTTACCCAATCCAATAAATATACACTGAATGTTTTTTTTTTTATCAAAGACATGTAGCAGAATAACTTTCGCGCTCAAATGTATAGGAAATTTTACTTTATTTGAAAAATGTCAGCACAGAAAGTTAAAAAAGTCATTTTTTTGACAAAATTCATGTCTTTTTTGATGAATATAATAAAAAGTAAAACTCGCAGCAGCAATCAAATAGCATCAAAAGAAAGCTGTATTAGTGACAAGAAAAGGAGGTAAAATTCATTTAGGTGGTAGGTTTTATGACCGAGCAATAAACCGTGAAAGCTGCAGTGGTCTGAATGGAGAAAAAGGCTCTGGTCCTTAAGGGGCGAAAAGACTGTGGTCCCGAAGTGGTTAAGACAGCCAAATAAAATTAGTCTCCACAGTTGTGGACATTAGTAATATATAACTCAATATGAAGCACAAGCGTTCAAGCCATGAAATACACACACATACTTAGCTATTTTTTTTTTATACGTTTTTTATACAGTATAAAACCTTTGTTTGACCTCATTGGATAGTTTTTATACATTTTTTTTTCTTTAACAAAGTCCATGTTAAAAGAGCAGTTTCTCCTTCACCTGCATAGCAACAGAATGTGCCACTAGCTGTCTGTACAGCCTCGGCCCTGAACTGTAGTCTGAGATATCGAGTTCTGATAACTACAAGGTGAAAGTCGTTGCATGTGTGTGCAAGGCTCAACTTTCACAGTTAATGAACCCTTTTGTGTTTTTTTAACTCCATGGCTTTTGTCTGCAACAGGTGTAGCAAGCTTTTCGTGTAGTTAGTTGACTAGTAATTGAGAGGGGGGGGGGGGGGGTAGGGGGGTTGTTGGCATTGAAAGGCACCACTTCTTTCTCTTCCTCGATCAGTAGTAATTTGAATGTTAGAACATGTTTTTGATCATCCCTAATTAAGACTGCTTTTTTGGCATGTGTAATGAGAGACAAAAGTACATTTGTTCACAAGAAGTTATCCACAATGCTTAGCCATTTTCAGCATTTTTTGCAGTTGTATGTGTTTCTATCCTACTATTTTTTTTTTTTTTTTACACATCTGTGCTTTTCACAGCCTGAGAGTTCTGACAACTAAAATAACTTCGAAATGTTTAGAAAGTTTTAATGTCATTGGATGACCTTAGAATATTGGAGAAAAATAAGAAGCTGTAAAAGAAAAAATATTTTTAAAGGTCATAGTGAGTTCTAGAATATCTCTTCGTAGCTCACCTACTCTAATTGTAGCATGCCTTTATCAAGTTACTTCTCCATATGGTGGGCAGAAACTGATGTTTTCATTCTGCATCCAGGTGCAAAAGAAACCTGACCAAGTACATGCGGATCTCCTGAGCAGCGATTCAGAAGAGAAAACTGGTCTGTGGAGCTCACTTATGAGGTATTATTATTTTTATTATTATTTAATATTTATATAGCGCTGACATCTTCCGCAGCGCTGTACAAAGTATATAGTCTTGTTACTAACTGTCCCTCAGAGGAGCTCACAATTTAGTTCCTACCATAGTCATAGGTCTATGTATGTATTGTGTAGTATATGTATCGTGGTCTAGGGCCAATTTAGGGAGACGCCAATTAACTTATCTGTATGTTTTTGGGGTGTGGGAGGAAACCGGAACACCCGGAGGAAACCTACACAGACACGGGGAGAACATACAAACTCCTTGCAGATGTTGACCTGGCTGGGATTCGAACCGGGGACCCAGCGTTGCAAGGCGAGAGCACTAACCACTATGCCACCGTGCTTCCCACTATGCCGTTTCATTGCATTGCTTATCAAGTCATTCCCAGTTACCGTATTTTTCGGACTATAAGACGCACTTTTTCTTCCCCAAAAGTGGGGGGGAAAAGTGGGTGCGTCTTATAGTCCGAATGTGCATCCATGTGTCCCCCCAGAAGGAAGTGCAGGGGCAGACTAGAGTGCACTCACTTACTCAATCCCGGCTCTGAGTGCTGCATCTGCCTATTTCACCTTCCCTGCAGGCAAGTGATGATCACAGGCTTTGTCCCCGCTGATGGTATCAGCCGACATGCTGCATAGGTGGCTCTGGCACGAGCCTGGTCTTTTTCTGTGTCCGCCTCATCCATACGATCTTCACCACTGCTGGTGGCTGACATCGGAGCGGTGCATCTGTGCACCGGCTCTCTATTGGTTTCATTCCGATGTATGTCCGCATATTATCCACGGGCGATGAGTAGGAGAGGAGAGGAGGCGGAGGATGGCTGTGATTGGCGGTCAGGGACAGCGCCCCCCCCGCCTGATTGGATAATGGTCTAGGAGATAGAAGAGGGTGGACGCCATGTTCCCGTTCGTGGATCTGCGGCGAGGGGGGCCCGCGGATGATATGCGGACATACATCGGAATGAAACCAATAGAGAGCCGGTGCACAGATGCACCGCTCCGATGTCAGCCACCAGCAGTGGTGAAGATCGTATGGATGAGGCGGACACAGAAAAAGACCAGGCTCGTGCCAGAGCCACCTATGCAGCATGTCGGCTGATACCATCAGCGGGGACAAAGCCTGTGATCATCACTTGCCTGCAGGGAAGGTGAAATAGGCAGATGCAGCACTCAGAGCCGGGATTGAGTAAGTGAGTGCACTCTAGTCTGCCCCTGCATTTCCTTCTGGGGGGACACATGGATGCACATTGTCAGGGAACAGAGGACACAGGATGGACAGAGGACAGGGGTATGGACACAAGGGGTGTAGACAGGTGACACAAGGGGATGGACAGGTGACACGGGGACAGATAGAGGACACAGTATGAACAAATGTCATAGGGGGTATGGTCAGCAAACACAGGTGGCGCAGACAAGTGACACAGGGGGACAGAGGACATGGTAAGGGCAGAGGTCACAGGGGCAATGGACAGAGGACACAGGTGGACATAATAATTGGGGGGAAAGTGTCTACAAGACACCCCTGCTCTGTAGATGCACCAGGTTTAGCATATATTTTTTTTCCTGGATTTTGCCCTCCAAACCTAGGTGCGTCTTATAGTCCGGTGCGTCTTATAGTCCGAAAAATACGGTACTTCATACAGGACAGTTTCAAAACCCACAGCCACACTAATGAAACTGAATCAATGCAACATCCAAACTAAGCCATGCATGCTAACTGTTACGGTCGGTTCACACATGTTGGTTTCCCGTGCATCATATTGAATTGTGAATTTGTGTTCGTTGTACAATTTCAATGGCGTTGCATTTAACCTTTGTTTTTCTCATTTTTTGTACTTTTTTCAATTCTTCTGCCTTTTTAAATTGCACTGCAATAATGTTTTTTCCATGTATTATTTGCATGTAATGTAAGTCAATGGAACCGTAGAAAAAAAAACGCATTTGCTACGCAAAAATCAAGGTCTTGTGGAATTTATGGTAGTCAGACCGCTGCGCATATTCCTCTCCTGCACATGCCAAAGATTCTCAATGGGGTTGAGGTGTGGACTCATTGAGGTGATCTCATTATTTTAGAAATATAATCAGCCATGCAGTAATTATCCAATGGGAGGCTCATACCTATGTTTTGTTAAATCCAGATTTGTAATTTTTTTTTTAGACAGGCAGTGTATAATCAAAGGGGACACACACTGTTTCCCTTGTCAGTTCCACAGCCAATATGGTGGTCACCCTAGTTTAACCACTTCCACTGGAATACCTCATAATATTACACTGTAAAGTGGATACTGAAGACTGTTCCCTTTATTCTCTTTCCTTCGCTCCCCCCACCAATCCCGCTACTTTACAAGTGATACCACCTACTTAAAGGGAACCTTAACTGAGAGGGATGTGGATGTTTCATTTTAAACAATACCAGTTGCTTGTCAGTCCTGCTGATATATTTGCTTGTAGTAGTGGCTGAATCACACACCTGAAACAAGTATGCAGCTAATCCAGTCTGACTTCAGTCAGAGCACCTGATCTGCATGCTTGTTGAGGGGCTGTGGCTAAGGGCCCGTTTCCACTATTGCATTGTGGAATCGCCAGCAAATCACCGTAGGCTAAATCGCATGCGGGTGCGATTTCGCATTCGTTTTTTGCCGCGAATTTGCATGCAAATTCGCATAGGTCAGGGTATATGCGATTTTAACCATGTCACTGCCTGTGTGAATTTACATTGGTACCTATGCGAATTCGCATGCGAATCCGTGGCAAAAAACGCATGGGGAAAACGCATGCGATTTCCCTATTAAATACATTGCGTGCGATTCGCTTGCATTCCACACGCAAGAGAATTCTGAGGGCTCTGCCGTGCAGAAAAATCCTGCACAGAAAAACGCACAGCAAAACTGACAAGTGGAAACAGGCCCATCCACTTGTATTGGCTGTGCGAATCCGCATGCGGATTCGCAATAGTGGAAACGGGCCCTTAAAGTATTAGAGACACAGGATCAGCAGGAGAGTAAGGCAACTGGTATTATTTTAAAAGGAAAAATCCATATCCTTCTCAGGTTCCCTTTAATGCAGCTAGTATGCAGAAAAATGTCCTGGAGAGGGGTTGCTAAAGCTCCAGTACTCAGGAGTCCTTCTATTAAGTGGGTGTCCCCAGGTTCCCTGCTGTATCTTCTGGGTTCCCTCTTCTGCCAAATCCTTAAGCCTCACCGTATTTACTACTTTGCCACACCTCTTTGCA